>NC_084972.1:30945833-31245833 GCF_963691925.1 Scomber scombrus | reverse complement strand
AAAAAGCCTCCACCAAGGACAAAGAGATTGTCTGTGTGATTATACTGTACACATAACGTTTGTGTGTATGTGTGTGTTTGTGCTAAGGTTTGTTGAAAGCTTAAGGGAATCCTGCAAGATACCACAGAGCAATGTCTGTTAGTATTCCCTTCATGCACCCATGCACACACACACACACACACACACACCCGGCTCTAGCAGGTGTTTTGGTATAAAGCAAGCATGTTTTAAAACTGACAGGTGGAATTTTTCACCTACAACTATGTAAAACAAGCCGATACTGCACCTGTGCTTTATACTTTGCACAGTATGTGTGTGTCAAAAGATACATTATTTGTGCTACAATGCATCAGCTAGAGCAATTGCATAGTCATAATAATAAGATGACATAAAACAACATCATAGTTTTCAAATATAATTTTAAAAACACTCAAAAACAATCAGTTAACAGATACTAATACTATTCCTAGAATTGTTTACCATGCAATTGTAGCCTAGGAAACCTTTAACTATATCTTCAACTCCTCTTTACAAGTTTATCACAAAATATTGAATCACTCAATGGTTACTGAGTGATAAATCTGGACTTTTTTTTATGCCTGTGAAAAGCTACGTTAGATCTTCACGCTTACATCCATTCTTTAGTCTGTTAAATCCGCCCTGCACATGCTTAAGTCATTATTGTCTGTTCTTGAAGAAGATGCTCGCTCTTCTGCTGCAGTAGGAAAATCTGGCCTTATGCCTTGTCTGTAACTCAACCTGTTCAGTGAGCTGACAGTGCCAGCAGTCATTAGCCTAATCACATTCAAATTATTCACCAGGAGACGTTAATTCATCAGGCAGAGTGAGGGAATCAAGAGAAAAAGGCAGCGGAAAAAAGAGGCCTTCAAAAGAAAAGGTGTCAGAGTGAAGCTGATGTGTATATCCTTCCAAAAAAAAAAAAGACTATTAGTGCAAACAGATTATGTGTTATACGTCCAAATGCATGTTGTGACAAACGTGATATCTCAGTCAGGAAAATAATAAGTCACTGGCACAAGAGATTTGTGGGCTTGGAGGGCAAAAAGCTGAGGATTCATACCGCTGTGGGGAAAGAAAGTTGTGACTAAAACAGTTTGTCTTACATCCAATGAGAGAGAGAGAAAGAGAGAGATGACCAAGTTCCCTAAAGCCTACTTCATGTCTCACTGTGTGTGCAAGTTACTGTTTAAATATCTCTGCTCGTAGGGCTCGTGTTTGTATATTCAGTCTGCTTTGTGTGTCTGCGTGCCTGTGCACATCGCAGGTGTACATTTGGTGCCTAAATCCTTTTGAGTATGCATCACTCTCTAACCGCCTGAGGCTTGCGCATTTTTAGTTTGTGTGCATGTGTTTGTGTTTATGTGTGTTGATGAGCCGCCTCTGGGGTCCATTATGCCTGTGACAGCCCGACAGCAGGAAGGCAGCCACCCAGATAACTTATGACAGCAGTTTAAAGCAAAATTTAATCCACAACTTATGAATTATTAAACTTATTACACCTCTGTGAAGATCGCTAAACTCCGAGACACAACAACAACAATGGCCTCCTTTCCAGTGTCACTGCTGGGAAAAGAAGTGATTTCTGAGTGTTACCGGTGGGGAAATCACTGTGTTTTTTAAAAGTTGTCGGAGGGCAGGGAAATGTGTCATGTAGGGAAATTATTAGACGGAAAACACTTCATATATTTTAGGAAGTTGGAAAGTAGGAAATGACTTCATGTGAGAACTTCAAAAGGTAAAATCTAAATTACAGAAAATATATAGAAGTATGAGTTACCTGCATATCAAACAGACATTGTCAGATTTTATTTTCTCTTTTTTAAAATGTTATAGTAACCCTCCTGTTGTCCTCGAGTCAAGGAAGGAAGGAAAGATGGAAGGAAGGAAGGAAGGAAGGAAGGAAGGAAGGAAGGAAGGAAGGATGAAGGAAGGAAGGAAGGAAGGAATGATGGAAGGGAGGAAGAAGGAAGGAAAGGAGGAAGGCAGGATGGAAGGAAGGAAGGAAGGAAAGATGCAAAGATGGTAGGAAGGAAGGAATGATGGAAGGGAGGAATAAGGAAGGAAAGGACGAAGGCAGGATGGAAGGAAGGAAGGAAGGAAAGATGCAAAGATGGTAGGAAGGAAGGAATGATGGAAGGGAGGAAGAAGGAAGGAAAGGAGGAAGGAAGGAAGGAATGATGGAAGGGAGGATGAAGGAAGGAAAGGAGGAAGGCAGGATGGAAGGAAGGAAGGAAAGATGCAAAGATGGTAGGAAGGAAGGTATGATGGAAAGGAGGAAGAAGGAAGGAAAAGAGGGAGGAAGGAAGGAAGGAAGGAAGGAAGGAAGGAAGGAAGGAAGGAAGGAAGGAAGGAAGGAAGGAAGGAAGGAAGGAAGGAAGGAAGGAAGGCAGGAACAGTCAAAACAGACGGGGTCAATTTGACCCGGGAGGACGACACATAGGTTAAACTGCTGTAATTAAAATGTGCAGGTATCACAATAACCAAGTGAAAACTATTGGCAGTAAACCCTTACACATCCATCCGATGATAATCACTCGAATCTGCAGTGTCCTTCAGCTCTATTAGCTCTTTTACCATCTTTTCAGCTCATTGTTTTATTTTCTCATTCTCTCGTTCATTGACGTCGTTCTCATCGACCTTGTTCCAGCAGCAGCAGCAGACAAACAAACCCATACAGGCGTTAGTCACCAAAACACAGCTACAAGGAGCTTGAATATTACACTTGATTTGAATCTTGAATCCATATGAATGTTAATGTTCCTCTGTGTCTGCTGGATGTGTAAATAGGCAACCGTTTGGTATCGTGTTTGCGAATAACATTATGAAGTTACAATATGTAAATGTTGATCTTATGACTATATTGCATGCTTTTCTGAAAACAGCATACTTCATTAAACTGTTTTATTTAATGAACTGAACTTCAGGAAATGGAAAGATATAAATATTCATCATATAGTTGTTGAGACATTAATATTTGTGCCAATCCAAGCAGTAGATTTTTTGACTTGAAATTGAAAACTTTGACCGCCTGGTGATTCTACAGGGACAGTCAGGGGATTACCGAAGTCATTAAGACTCATCATCTTTGCCTTTTGGATATATGTGCCAAATTTCACAGCAATCCATCCAATAGTTGTCAAAGCAGTTCACTAAAAGTTCACTAAAAGCTAAAAGAAAAAGTCAACCTGCTGCTGGCACTAGTGGAGTATTTCTGGACATTGAGATCCATCCAGGCGGGGAGTTCTGGTCCTCTGAAATGATACCAACGCGGAAGTAACTTAAAACTGCATTCTATCAAAAGGCCACCAGGGGGGGACCGTTTTGGTGTCAAAAAGGACTTCCGTCTCTATACAAGTCAATGGAGAATTCACCAACTTCTCACTTGATTTCTAACCTCAGTAAACGTTTTCAAAATGTGTTTATGGTCTCAATCGCTAGTTTAAAGCCTTCTTCAATGCAGTATGATGTTCATTTGTGAAATTTTGGCCTCCCTATTTTTATATTTGACGATAAAGCAGGGTATGCATTAGGGCGTGGCTACGTCGTGATTGACAGGTTGATTGGTTCACAGGTTCAGGAGGGCGCCTCATGCTCCTCCTGATGCCCATATAAGTAGAATCCGTGTTTTTATTTTTCCCGGCATGCACCGGAAATGTTCAAGATGGCGCTGCCCAGATCTGAAACAATTGGCTTCCAAGCAGCAGTCCACAAACCAATGGGTGACGTCACGGATGTTACGTCCATTATATATACAGTCTATGGATCCATCCAGCAGTTTTTGAGATATTTCAGTCTGGACCAAAGTGGAGGACTGACAGAACGACTTTTTCCAGTCTATCACAGACTAAAACATGTAGACTGACAAAACACACATGCAGCTAACCTTCGGCTTGTGGGAGGTTGTAAACCGCATGCATGCTGGGTGAGCAGGCAAGGAAGCTGTGAGGCAACACTTTTAACCACCGAGCCACTGTTAAGGATTACATTTTTAAGTATATAAAAATTAAAACCATTTGTTATGCTTGGTGACAGTATCATGAAACACGTCCTACATACGGGGAGCTTAAGTCAATAGCTAAAAGAAACAAACTAACCATTGCGGTTTCTTTGCGACGGCGAAACTGAGACTTGAAAGGCAGTGTTACGGAACAGAGTGTGAAAGTAATTTAAAGGAGAATTAAAAGCACAACTTAGGAGATAAAGGATTTCGCAGGACACTCAGCATATTGAAATCCTTCGCAACTGCTTGGCTGTGTTGATGATAGTAAGCTGGTTTAAAATGCTGCCTCAGGTGCTGAAAAGTGTTTTAAAAAATACATATTTATTCTGCAACTTTGGCTGAGACATTTATGTTTAAGCTGTGGTGTAATTTTCCCTGATTATAATGCAACTTAATGACGTTTCTGGAGTAGGGTATTGGATGTAGTTGGGATTTGGCTTATGAATTGTTAAACTTATCCCACCCCTCTGATGGAGCAGAGGTTGTAAAGTAGGACAGATCATCTCCCCTCAGAGCCATAACAACAACGACAGCCTCAGCTTCACTGTCACAGCTGCTGTCAAACTGAGTTAGAGAGTGTGGGTTGGTAAAATACTTAATATCCTTCATGTATCATATATGAGACCTTAAAATATGTACATGAATCTCAAAGAATAAATGCTCGCGACTCCATTCATGTAAAATGATCAGTTGTTTTTTTTTTAAAAGAAAGAAATATGTATAGTTATAAGTTTTCTTTTGACCTCTGCGTCTGCCTTTCCTCCTTCCTTCTCCAAAGTAAACAGAAGGATGCACTCAGAGGAGACTCAACCCTGCAGCTATGAAAACAAAACAAAAACCAAAAAAAAATAGAGAGAAAGAATGATTGCAGCAGTTTGCACATTGTCTGCAAGTTTCAAGACACCAGAAGCTGTTATCTTCCTTCAGCACAGTCAAAGAACTGCTGTTAGTTTTGCTTAAAGGTGGCAATGTTGGGTTGGAACTGGGTCCACACAGCTGCAGAACTGAAACCGCAGCCCTGCAGGTGGATTAGGTTTTCCAAGTCCAGTTTCAGGTGAGCCACATCCATGACATGGTGTCCATAAAGCTCCTCGGCCATTTGTAGAAACATGCCAACCTCCAGCAGCTGTAAGAAAAAGGAAGTAACAACAGCAGCAGCAGTTTGGATGAATCGATGTTGAAGCAAGTTGATATCATCTGCTTCATCCAGTTTATAGTTAAAATATACAATAAATAATACAAGTAACAGCAGCAGCAGGTTGGACGCTTGTTGATATTGCTCCCATAGGCAACTTCCATCCAGTTTATTAGTAAAATATACAATTAATAACATAAGTCAATAAGAAATATGTAATGGCATTTAATATTTTCAACCTCCATAGCTAATTTCTTAATTGATTTATTCTGTCCTCTGCTTCCCACCCTGCCTCTTTGTTCCATAATTCAAAATGTCCAAAACGTCTGATTGAATTTGCTTTGTTAATAATTCAGCATCAGAGTTTTTAAGTGTTTACCTCTTGCTCGACTCCAGCCCTCTGCAGTTAATTTGTGTGTTTAAAAAAGTGCCTTTTTAGACACCTGTGGAGATTTGATCATATCTGAGTTCATAAAATATCAAATATTAAAACCTTCACATGTCCGTCTGCCACATATACCTTCCAGCAACTGTAAGAAAAGGAAGTAACAGCAGCATCAGTTTGGACGCTTGTTGATATTGCTCCCATAGGCAACTTCCATCCAGTTTATTGGTAAAATATACAATAAATAACATAAGTCGATACAAATTATGTAAATGCATGTCATATTTTTAACTTAGATTGCTGTTTTCTTTATTGATTTCTTTTGTCTTCTGCATCCAACCCTGTTTTTTTGTTCCATGGGACCTTTCTTTTCCCTTCTTCAAAATGTCTGATTGAATTACCTCAGTTGGTAATTCAGCGTCAGTGTTTTAAATATTTGCCTCTTGCTTGACTCCAGCCCTCTGCAGTCAATTTGTGTGTTTAAAAAAGTGCATTTTTGGACACCTGTGGAGATTTGATCAGGTGTCAAATCAGAATTCATAACATATCAAATATTAAAACCTTTGCATGTCTGTCTGCCACAAATCTCTGCCAGACGCTCTAAAACAGAACATCTGTTCCCCCTGTGACAGATAACAATGATTGCCTCAGTCTCACCGAGCATCCAGGGAGGAGACTAACTTCACCAAATGGCCTTATTTGCCAATTCATCAACCTAGTAAAAATGTAGTTACAGTGAGTGACTGTGTAGGTGCCTGGAAAATCTCCCTTACATGTAATCTTCTTACAACGCTTTTTATACAAAGTGGATGCAATTGCACTTGTGATATTGCTAAGTGGATTATATGTGAGGGAGGTTTTTCAAGTATTTACATAGGATATTGTACAATTCTTGCAAATTTTACACTTGTCAAGGAGGAAACACCCCTGAAACAGCATGCATAGAGCCAGAGGACCCACTGTTGCTGCAACTATTCAGTAGGACAGGAACCTCTGGGATATATTGGAGCTTTAAGAAATAATAAATGTGTTATTACAGCTCATTTCAGGTCAGTCTGGCCTATGCTCATATTACAATGTTTGCTAACAGCGGAAACTCGGACCTGTAATTGGCTCTCGATACGTTTTTAGAGGCTTACCAAACTCATTTGGTTTAATCATCTGCAGATTTCTGGATGATTGGCTGGATGTTTTCAAACTCTTGACCAAAGCTGGACAAACTGAACAACGGACTGACAGCAATGCTCCTAGTGTGGATATGTGTGGAAGAAAAAAAGCCAAATAATTGGGTAGAAGAAATGAAAGAAATACATAAATACATGAGAGGTCATAAGAGAAGAAATGAATCTTATGTTGAAGATTTGTAGAATTCACTAATTAGTAATGATCTGCCATAAAAAGGCAGAAATGTGTTTTCACCTTGTATCCTAGGAACACAAACAAGCCACAAAAACGACAGCATACCCTTGAGATTGTCATTATTGAGCCCATGAAAATCAGAAATTTGAAAGCTGGAGAAGGAGTTTTTTTTTAGAAGATGGAAGTGCGTAGATGAATGACATGATTCATCGGTAGAGAGAGAGAGAGAGACTAAATGTGTTGAAAGGATGAATGAATGTTGTTGAATACACATGTATGGAGTGTTAACATGAATAGTTTCTGTGCTTTCGTACCACAACAAAACCTTTTCATGGTTAAATTTATTTTCCAAGTAGTGGAAATTTCCAACAAGCGAGCATGTCAAAGTGTTGCCACTGTGGAGAAGGTTGCTGTTGATGTCTATTCAGTCAAAGTGAACAACTTCTGATCTTGAGGCAGGACGTGCATTGTACTGCACCACCCTCTTCGTCTTCAAAGATCTCCCCTAACAGCTGTCACCTAAGCTGAGAAGCTGTCAACTAGCCTCATATTTTTGGGCGAACACAATTAGATCAGATATTTTAGACCCTACGGCTTTAATTGTTCATCAAACATTAATATTTTGACATTAATATGCAGATAGAGTCTATCCTACCGTTTTAATGTTACCAAGACGACAACAAAAAAAAGCATATACATATTACTAAGCTTTATTATTTATCTCTATTCTCTCTCTAGATGACGGGCCGTATGGAAAAACAAAGGATATCTCTGGACCAGAACACACCATGGCCTCAAGAAGACACAGTATACCAGGTATGTACCACTTCTAGTAATATCTATCTATCTATCTATCTATCTATCTATCTATCTATCTATCTATCTATCTATCTATCTATCTACCTATCTACCTACCTACCTACCTACCTATCTATCTATCTATCTATCTACCTATCTATCTATCTAACTATCTATCTATCTATCTATCTACCTATCTATCTATCTATCTATCTATCCATCTATCTATCTATCTACATGTGTTTATCTATCTGTGGTCACCAGCTGAACCTCTTTGCCGCTGCATCTCTGTCTATTATGAGTCGAAATTGACTGTAAACTCATCCAGATTCAGCGTCGCCACTTGGAAGTGTCAGAATAATCTCCGATCATAATTTGTCTCAGACACGCCTCAAGCAGGCGTTTGAGATGACAGCGATTTACTTAATTAATCTGAGACATTTGCAACAACATCTTTTCAGTGTTCGATCCGGGGGTAATCTTCTCTCTGGTTTCGCTATCAGATGTCGGTGTACTTTGTGTATGAATGGCAGGGTAACCTCACGATGACTGCTGAGATAGTCTGATAATATCAAGGTTGCATGTGTTTGCTTTGAAAATGTCTCTGAGAACAAACTGTTCTACATAACCTTTTCCTGTAATAGTCCATGGTATAATATCCATCTGTTACAACTACCATCACAATAATATTTCTTGTATTTTTACAAAGATGTTTTATTTCTTTAAGAATGTTTTCAACAGTTTCTTCCATTCAGTTTCATCCAATACCACTACTTTTAACTTCTGAACTCATATGACGTTTGTTTACATGTTTGAATGATTCCCATCCCTCGTTATGGGACAGAGAAGTTTATAAAAAAACAGTAGAATATCAAGATCATTCATTTAACTATATGTCAAGAAGACAACAATATACCAAGGAAAACAAAACATGTGAATCTGATTTATAACAAAGATATCAGGTTATTTACTCTTTAAATTAGACTTTTTTCTTTTTAACATTCCTTCACCACGTGTCTTTTAATTTTCAGATTTAACCCTTACATATTGTTCATATCGCCATATGTTCTGGGTCTAAGAATCCCCTCATAAAAAGTGTTTATACCAGATTTTAAACCAAAGATCTGTTTAGAAAGCATCAATAGTTAATCTGACTGATCAATAAATGTGATTAAACCTTGATTAATGTTTCAGAGAGCAGAGAGAGTGGATTTTTTAGCTTTTACACCACTAAACATCTCCTATCACACAATATAATGTCCTATTTTACCTAAGACATGAAAATATAACATAGCAATAATGATTTAAATGTTATTTTATATTGAAAGTGAAAATGAGCAGAACTTTATGGAGCTGTGGGGTTTATTGTATAACCATTAGAGCCATCAGTCTTCACTGCTACATCATAACTACTATCTTATTTAAACTATTAATTTAACCAAAAAAAACCCATGTAAATAGATACGGGTCAAAACGTGTAGCACCTATACAAACGTATAACATTTTTAAATATTTTCACTTCAGGAAAAGTCATCAAATGTCAGAGTAAAAGAGATTTGGGGTGTTTTTTTTCAGCTGTCAAATGTCAAAACGGGTCAAATTTGACCTGAGCAGTACATCAGGGTTAAGTGAATACATTCTGTTCTATCACATATTTCCATTTAAATCCTGTTTCCTTTGCTTTATTCTGCCGTTCGTCTCTCAGCCCTTGTGTCACCCTTACATATTCTTTTGTTACTTTCTCCCACATACATCTTTCTTTCACACATCAAATCTCCCATTTTATTCTCCACATGATGTGTCAGGTTTTTTTTTTTCTTATCAACTTGACCAAATCCCTTTTGTGTAGTTTCCCATCATCTCTTTGCTTCTCTCGCTCTTCCTGTTCTTTTTCTATCGCCTTTATACTTGTCTTTATTCATCCATGCACAGTTACGTAACTCAGTGTCACCTTGCTTTACAGGTATACAATGGAGTGTTTGTCTCTTTCCACCTCCCATAGTCATGTCGTTGCTGATTATGTCCGTCCTTGTTACTATTGTTACTACTTTTCTTGTTACCATGCATCTGAATGTTGGGGGAGACGGATCGAATTTGCACTTTTTGTTATGTTGCATTTATCATTAGATGCAACATAAGGCTCTTTAGTACAAAAATACTCTCACAAATCTCTGCATAACATAAAAATCTCATTACTGTATTCCCCGAGCATCAGTACAAAGTGGTTGATGTATTCTTCTTCATGTCAACGTGGTCAGCTCTGCGTTACTCTGGAGGAAAATCTCATTTTGTGATGGAAGATGTTCACGGCTTCAAACTATATTTCCAAAAGCGTCAATGCTTTTATGCAAATATGAACAGTACAAGGACTAATGAATGAACGAGTGACTTTCTGCAGATAATGTGTGTGTGTGTGTGTGTGTGTGTGTGTGTGTGTGTGTGTGTGTGTGTGTGTGTGTGTGTGTGTGTGTGTGTGTGTGTGTGTGTGTGTTTCTGCATGAGTATGTGTGCGTGTTGTAATATCCGCCAGAGATAACTGCGGTGTGAAGCACCTCACTGATCCTGAGTGTCGCCTGAAGGATTTACCTAATCTAGCAATCTATCACACCAAAGCTTCATTTCACCTGTGTGTGTGTGTGTGTGTATGTGTGTGTATGTTAGATAGAGCAAATGGAAGATATAGAGGATATGCAGCACAGGTCTCTATCAGCCCTGTTCAAAGGTTATCTTCTGGGTGCCTCAGACTAAAAAGCAATGACCTTTCACTCTAAAACCAACAACTTCCTAAATTCGATCGATACATGTTTCACGGTAACTGGCTCATTTTTACAGCTGTGCGCTTTGTAACATCCAATCATATTCATGCAGGTGTGCAGCATTGACACCTGCAGTTGCTGGTTCAACTACCACAACCTCCTTTTTATGTGCTATATGTTCATTAAGGGGATTTACAGAAAGTTATGTGGACTCAATTCTTATTGCATATTCTTTGAGATCTCCTTCTTTGTCAAATTGAACGAACCATTTGCTATAAATTGTCAATTTATCTCAACTTTGCATACTTATATACTATTAACTACTCATTACCTGAAAATAAAGCTGCAATATATATATAGAGAGAGAGTCAACGTCCTGTAATTGAGTGCAATCTTTCATTCGTTTCACCAGTATGTCTGAAAAAATAAGCGAGTTTAAGGGTTTTAAATTCCATAAAACAAATTGACATCCACTAAAGTTGTTGCTATTTGAAATTAGAAAACCAAAACGTATTTATAATGTTAGTTTTCCAGCATTTTCTTGCTGTTACCCCTGCTGTCTGAAAACTGGACACCTCAGACCTCTCAGTCCTGTCCTGCTGCAGTTACAGATGTGTCTAAACTAACTGTAGACCCTCCACTTCACCATAGACTCCTCTCTGCTCTTGAGCCATGACTTAACTCTGCAATGTCTGGGACTTGTTTGGTGTTTGTTAAAGGTCACTAAAAAGATTAAGTTAGATTAAGTTAGATTAAGTAATTACCATTTTTATTTATCATATCGAGTGAAACCTGTGACATACTGTTGAGTAAGTCTATGTCCCAAGGCTGGATCTTTAGTTATTTACATTATTACAAATAGAAGTTACAGTTGCACTTCAGCTTTCTATAGGATCTGTAAATAAACCCCCCAAAAATAGATAGATAGATAGATAGATAGATAGATAGATAGATAGATAGATAGATAGATAGATAGATAGATAGATAGATAGATAGATAGATAGATAGATAGATAGATAGATAGATAGATAGATAGATAGATAGATAGATAGATAGATAGATAGAGAGATAGATAGACAGTCACTTTATTGATCCCAATGGGAAAGTTAGGTTTATAGCAGCTCATGCTTATGTCAGCATGAAAGTAATAAAGCAGCAACAGAAAATAAAAAAGACAGTAAAAAATACAAGAGGTGTCAGAGTAAAATAAAACCAATAGCAAGATTTAAAAAAAAAAAAAAACATATGTAATGTATAAAAATAAACATGGATGTTAAAAAACACATGATCTAAATAAGTGCAAGTTAAAATAATAAAGACTGTCCTGGTTGCTCATTGATGTCATGGTTGGATCCATAGGAGGAGGAGGAGGAGGAGGGAGAGTTGCATCCACATGCATTGATGCTTGCCAGTGTTTACAGTAACTCAATCTTTACTTACATTTGATTGTAACTTTATTATCAAAACCTAAACCTAACTATTTATTCATCTCACTATCCTTGCCACAGCATGTATGGTTAAGTTATACAAGTTCACATCCTGCTATCATATAAGATTACTATCAAAACAGAGGAAAAAAATTCATCTGTTGTAAGCAGTCATTGTACCTAACTTATTCCACTGCTTAACATTGCTAGCGTGATGATTTGCACGCAACCTTAGTATTGTTTTGTAGAAGGTCAAACAGCATTGCACATGCATGGAGAAACAAGTCTTTCTTTATTATCTTTTGTCATAAACTCTTAACTTTAAAGCAGCAGAGGATCTGCAGCTCTGAATCTCTGCAGCTCTGAATCTCTGCAGCTCTGAATCTCTGCAGCTCTGAATCTCTGCAGCTCTGAATCTCTGCAGCTCTGGATCTCTGCAGCTCTGAATCTCTGCAGCTCTGGATCTCTGCAGCTCTGAATCTCTGCAGTTCTGAATCTCTGCAGCTCTGAATCTCTGCAGCTCTGGTTCCCAAGTCAACCCATTAAGTTGTTTACCTCATCAAGCCTTGACTCACCCTAAGAATAGCTGACCTGCTGCAGTTTATACTTGTTAGAAAAAGAGGTTACATGTGTTGTTTTTGTGTGTGTGTTTTTTTCTGAATAATGTATAATGCCTTTGTTTTTACAGTAGTTTAATTGAGTGTTAAGGGAATACAGACCTGTACATAGTTTATTGTCCTCATGTTGAAATAGTCAGAGTGGTCCACATGCCTTGATCCTCATAACCACATCCACAGAGAATATCCTTCAGTAGGTTTAGTTATAAACAAGCCAAAGACTGTCTCAAAGTGTGTCCAAATGATGTCTTTATTTTGGTAATAATAATGGGTTAAAATGCTTCTTTTTAATGATTCCTGATCCATTAGATACAGTGTATTTTTTAATGGACACACAGTGTTGCAATGGCAAACGTTTCTTACATATCACAGATGTCCAAAGTGACATTTTACAGATAGGCTGGCGCAATTTGGTACAAAATATGACAGAAACCAAGAAAGCTGGTTTAGTAGGAATGTGCCCAATATTTATTTATATTTTTAACAAAGAATCTAATGTGCTGAAATGTAGTTTGTAAAATGTGCACTGGAGAATCTAACATACAAGTCTGAGATTTTAAAAAAAATCTACAAATATTGAGCACACATACATGCACTTATAGGTGTATAAATTGCAGATATTACAATTCACATCATCTCAGATCATCACGAGTACCAAAACTATTAACTTAACTGCAACCTTTTATTTTGATTACATTCTTTAACTATCGGGTGGATCGACTAATGTGGGACAACTAAGCTCCAGTGCATTTATCTTTTATTGCTATTCAATTATTTTAAAGCTAACTAGTATACATGTACTGTGAAAATGATATTGTTTAAAATGATATGTGAACATACAGGCTACTAGTTTTTTAAGCTAAAAGCTGTAGGCCTACGAAATTAAATGACCAAATATGAGTAGGCCTAGATGCATATTTCAGAACGTTTTGGCAGATAAGGCTGCTTTGTATAAATCAAACTATTTCTAAGTCTAAAAACTAGTGGCCCAGATTACAAAATTTAAAAATTCTGAAATGATTTGGCCCGAGGAATATTAATATAAGTGCCATGTTCCTTTTGAGTACAATATCCAAAACATTTTCTTCTGATTTAACAAGCAAAGATCTCAGGAACTTCATTATGATATTTGGTGTTGATATGATGTATTGGATTCATGTGTAAATGAGGTAAACAATTCAGAAATGCAAAAAGTGTCCCACATTACCCTAATCTACCCTATCATTATCTATAACTTTGCATGCCAATAATTGCCAATCAAAAATATTTAATCATATTTAATTTGATGGTTGATTTGATTTCCATCTCAGTTAACTGTTTAATGTGTACTTTTAAATTGTAGGCTTTGGTTATCATCATACTAAATCAAATACTAAAGTCATGCAGTCTGGTTTAAATGGAGAGTTTTAGTGCAGAGGGGCAATCGACCCTTCAAGGACTTTATAAAGCTGATCAACAGAAAAAGCGAAAACAATATAGCCAGTTACACTCAGTCTAAATAGATGTATGATTTTGCCTTTTAATAAAAGATAAGTCTGTGTCACAGATAATCAATTTTCATACATTAAACTTAAAAAGGGTTTCGGGTCAGCTGTTGTAATTTTCTGTTACTAATGATGTGTTTTAACCTTTCGAGTCCTTTTCATCCCTGCCAGGAACTTTTCAAGTGGAATGACTGCAAGAAACAATGAGGCTTTGTTAATACTCATTAAATGATGCTTATCTAATCACACAATTCGCATTTACATTTTAGTCATTTCAGCCGACTCGCTTAGATTGAGCAGACAGGAAAGATCAGCGTCTCACTCAAGGACACACAACAACAAACCTCCGCACCTCTTTTGGTTTATCGTTCTTATATCACGGCTTTGCTTTAATCCGGTATTCAGAATGGACGGAGGGCAGCCACTAACCACTTATCTCTCTGGTGTACTTTGTGTGTGTTTGTGTCCACATCTATGTGTGTGTGTGTTGGTGTATACGTCCTCCTTCTCTTTGCCCGTTTTGTGTGTGTACGTATTTGTCTTTATGTGTGTGTGTGTTTTTGGTTAGAAGCTCTGCGGGGGGTGACCATGGTGGAGCTGGTGAAGAAAGAGGGCAGCACACTGGGACTCACCATCTCAGGAGGTACGGACAAGGACGGGAAACCGCGGGTATCGAACCTACGGCCAGGAGGACTGGCGGCTAGGTGGGTGCAACACACACACACATACACACACACACACACACACACACACACACACACACACACACACACATACAGACTCATCAATCAATCAATCTTTATTTGTATCACAACAAAATCATCTCCAGGCACTTTACACATAAACCGTACTCTTCAAGTTTAATTTTAAAGAGACCCAACATTCACACATGTGCAAGCACTTGGCGACAGTGGCAAGGACAAACTCAATTTTAACGTGAAGAAACCTCAAGCAGAACCAGGCTCAAAGTGGGCGGCCATCTGCCTCGACCGGTCGGGGTAGAGAGGAGAGAGAGCAAGAATAGGAGAGAGAGGAAGGAGAGGAGAGAGAGCAAGAATAGGAGAGAGAAGCACATTGAAGGTCCAGGACTGGAATCTGTCATCCGGACGTCTACAGGCCCAGATTACCTGTGAGACGAGAAAGCACAGACAACTCCGGGGAAGAAGTTTAGGTTATTGAATGCATTAGTGGTACATGAATGTTAATGGATATAGATGGATGGATAGAGAGAGAGATGGAGAGGAGGAGAGAGGAGCTCAGTGCACTTGAGACTTACACGGTCGCCCATAAAGTTGGAATAAAATATTTTTTACCTCTTTCCATGAAAATATTGTGAAAATGTGATTTATTCTTGATAGATAAAGTGTATATATTCTCAAAATTGTATTGATCAATCTCATTGCACCTAGTCAAAGGAGATTACTGATGTGTATAAATAGAAAATAAAAATAGGAATGTGTCTGAAAACTAAATTATTCCAACTTTATGGGCGACCGTGTATATGATTTTGAGTTAAATTAAACGTATAACGGCCACATTTTTAAGCCAAAGACATTAAATCATTTAAATCTTTTTTTAAACTTTTACATTTTCTTTATGCTTCTTCCGTGCAGGAGTGACCAACTCAATGTCGGTGACTACATCAAGTCAGTGAACGGCATCAATCTGACCAAACTACGCCATGAAGAGATCATCAGCTTACTGAAGAACGTAGGAGAGAGGGTTCTCCTGGAGGTGGAGTACGAGCTGCCCCCAACGGGTATAACATAAGTTAATATTAGTAGAAGGATGTTCTTTTATTGGCTTTTACAGTCGTTAAGTGATAGCAGCACTAATGCATTGATCAGAGTGACATAAGCATTGCATTAAAAAGCAAAGCATCCTCATTTATTTCAATGCAAACAAAAACTTGAGGGTGTTCTAGCAAAAAAAAATGCAACGTCAACTCCCAACACACGCTGGCACACATAGTCCTGGTAGATTGCTCTGTAATGGAAATGCTATAATTCTACTGCTTACATGACCATTGTTGCACTTGCTGATGATTGCTGCTGTGATGTAGCTTTCCAGAGTTGTAAAAGCTTTTTAAACTCATGGCTCTATCACTCAAACTAAACTAAAACAACATGCCCACACCAGCGCTGCTGCCCCTTGCATTGCTGTGCCATTTCCAATCTGAAAGAGCCGATAGCAGACGGACGATGAGCTCATTATCTGTCTGAAGTACCAGTAGTCCAACGTATATCTTTATTGGATTTTAATTTAGATTTTATTGCTCAGCCTTGAATAGCCACAATAAAAGCAGTGAAGGCATTGAGAAGGACACGCATCCTTAACTAAGCAGGATCTGGGTATAATTACAACTGTCCTCATAAGAAAAGTATATATGTATTTCATGTGGTGTTGTAATTTTATAGGATAATATAATTTCTGGTGGTGGTTTTTTTATTTTTCTGTATTAACCTTTGTGTCGTCCTCCCGGGTCAAATTGACCCCGTCTGTTTTGACTGTTCCTTCTTTCCTCCCTTCCTTCCTTCCTTCCTTCCTTCCTTCCTTCCTTCAGTCTGTCCTTTTTCCCTCCCTCCTTCTCTCTTTCCTCCCTTCCTTCTGTCCTTCCTTCTTCCCTCCCTCCTTCTTTCCTCCCTTCCTTCTGTCCTTCCTTCCTCCCTCCCTCCTTCTTTCCTTATTTCCTTCCTTCCTTACTTCCTTTCCTTCCTCTCTTCCTTCTTTTGTCCCTCCCTCCTTCTCTCTTTCTTTCCTACCCCCTAGCTTGCTTCCTTCCTTCCTTCCTTCCTTCCTTCCTCCCTCCCTCCCTCCCTCCTTTCCTTCCTTCTTCTTCCCTTCCTTCCTTCCTCCCTTTCTTCCTTCCTCCCTTTTTTCCTTCCTTCTTCCTCCTTTCCTTCCTTCCTCCCTCTTTTCCTTCCTTCTTCCTCCCTTCCTCCCTCCCTCTTTTCCTTCCTTATTCCTCCCTTCCTTCCTTCCTTCCTCCTTCTTTTCCTTCCTCCTTCCTCCTTCCCTCCCTCCCTCCCTCCCTCCTTTCCTTCCTTCTTCCTCCCTTTCTTCCTTCCTTCCTCCCTCATTTCCTTCCTTCTTCCTCCCTTCCTTCCTCCCTCCCTCCTTCCCTCCCTCCCTCCCTCCCTCCCTCCCTCCTTTCCTTCCTTCTTCCTCCCTTCCATCCTTCCTTCCTCCCTCCCTTCCTTCCTTCTTCCTCCCTTCCTTCCTTGACTCGAGGACAACAGGAGGGTTAAATGTTTATGCCCCATTAACATAATATGAAATGTAGTGCATGTGAACAAAAAGTCAACTGTTCTTGATTATTGCAGCAACAGAAGCAAATTACGCCATTACTCTTACTAGAAAACAACAGCTACAGTATTAATTACTTTTTCTTTCTCTCTTGCTCTCTCTCTCTCTCTCTCTCTCTCTCTCTCTCTCTCTCTCTCTCTCTCTCTCTCTCTCTCTCTCTCTCTCTCTCTCTCTCTCTCTCTCTCTCTCTCCCCTTCTCTCTCTCTCTCTGTGTGTGTCCCTATGCAACCACTTCTCAAAGCACCCGACAGCACCTCAGGGGTTATCTCAAAGACAATCGACATCTGTTTGCACAAAGAGGGGAACAGCTTTGGTTTCGTCATGAGAGGTAACCATCAGTAAAGAAGAAGAAAGAAAAAAAAAGGCTCATTACTGTGTATTTGGATAAAATCATGAATAGCTATCTGTGGCATCCCTGTTGCATTATCACAGCTTCCTGCTTTGTAGAAAATAGAGACATTGCGTCATTTGTTTGAGGTGGAACTGAAAAGAAAATATAAATGAAGCTTTAAAAGTTAAAAAAAAGATCATAAAAGTAGAGTCCTTCTTTTCCTGTTGTCACTCATCTAACATGGTACACCTATGCAACTAATGGTTAAAAGAAAGGCTGTGGTAATGTACCGGTGTTTGGATGTTCTTTTCCATTAACTACAAGCATCTAAAGCTACAGTAAGATTTTAGATGGATCGCTTGCCCTGCAGGCAGCTATTAGGTGGAAATCAACTTGTGAGGTCTTGAAATATGTTGTAATAGGTAATCCATTACAGTGAGTCATTTACTGCATTTATTTTATCAGTCATGTTTTCAACCTAAAAGTCCTCATACTTGACAATAGACATTTAGCAGACGCTTTTATCCAAAGCGACTTACAAGGGAGAATTCATACACCGTTGGCACAGTAACGGGAGCAATTGTGGGGTTAAGTGTCTTGCCCAAGGACACATCGACATGTGGACTGGAGGAGCCAGGAATCGAACCGCCAATCTTCCAATTTGCAGGACGACCGCTCTACCTCCTGAGCCACAGCCGACAATGCTTTGTTCCAAAAAACAACCGAGAGGAACAAACTTTGTTTGAACTTCTACATCTATGGCTATGAGGTTTAGTTAGAGTTAAATAGCTGAAAACTACTTGGGAAATACAACATGAACCTATAAAGGCTGCAAACTTGGTCTCCGATGTCAAAATGTACGCCCAATCCTAAAACTTGTGGTGATACACTTATCAAGCACTTTATTAGGAACACCTGTCTAATTAACTGTGGGTTAGGGTTAGGGCCATAAATTCTACTTTTATGAAGCTTATACCATCTTAGTTTTTGTTGAAATTGTCCAATAGGTTCATACTACATTAAATTGAAAGGTGTTCCTAATATTTTGTCACACTCAAATGTTAAAATATTAAAAAACATTTTCATTATACACCACCACCTCCCTCTACAACCTCAATCATTAACATAAAGTAGAATTATCACCTTGTTGACAATGTCAACAAAAAATAAAAAAAGGTATAATAATGTTGGTAAAAGTAGAATTAATGGCAGAGCTGTTGTATTGGATTGCATTTAATTGAACAGATGTTCCTAATTAAGGGCTCAGTGAGCGTGTAACAGTGTCTAGCTTCTTTGGCCTCGCTAATGAATGTTAATATATATTCAATAAACAACCAATAATGTCATTTTTCCACAGAGAGAACAGTCATTATTTACACTGTCGCAACAGTTTGTTTGTCAGGTGAACGTTTTACGCATTTAAACAGCCAATTTCATATTATCTTTTATATAATAAGCATGTTTTATTATAATTTTTCATCCTCTAAGTTTGGAATAAGCCTATTAATTTTAGATGGTAGGGGTTTTCTTATAGGAGAGTACTCAGATCAATCCAAGTAGGAACCTTACAGTGGCACAGTAACATCATTTTGATCAAAATATAAAGGATATAAAGTAAATGAATCACTCACTCTGATGGATTACCTGTCTGAAGCACGTTTTAAGTTTCTCTAACATTCATACTAATGAAAATAAATGGAGGAATTGAAGGTTTTTAGTTGTATGAGATCACTGATGAATCATATGAGTGCTCAGCTTTGCTCTCTTCTTCCTACAGGTGGAACCCACGAGGACTGGCACAAGTCACGCCCCCTAGTGGTCACCTATGTGAGGCCTGGAGGCCCTGCAGACAGGTAGCACTGACTGCACACTAATGAATACATGAACTCATATATATATATACTGCACCTACAGTGAGATACAGCAATACATGCAATCACACTGAGACATATCCAAGCAGAAATACCATCACATGTACACTCAGAGGCAGGGAGAGCGGTGTCTTTTTTTAGGGGTGAAAAAGGGCACTGCCTTCCAAAACAAGTGGCGTCTAAGAAAAATAAAAGCCATCGGAGCACTGGCCTGCATCGAGTTTAAACTAACGGCGGCACAATTCCAGTCAGGAGTCTGAGAGATTTGTCTGTGCCCTCATGCGAATAAACCCCAAGGATAACGGTGTCATTTCCTGTGACCATCACTGGTATGTTGACAGTTATGTGTTACTCATCATCGCCACAGCGGCATGAATCACCTCATATCCTTTTAATGTTATCATCATGTGTCTGTCTTAGCCTTCATGTTTCATGTTTAAGTAATAATCCGTGACATTTTGATAGAAATGTCAACTTGGCAACTGTTTAAGTGATGTATCGCACCAGTGATCCAGCCCTCTGTAGATTCAGTACACGAACATTAACACTGTTCTGAATCCTTAAGGGGGGAAAAAACACCTGACTGCAAAGGAAGTGATGACATTTACATGTTCAGTTTGTTTTGAATAAGCCCTTTAACCCTCCTGTTGTCCTCAAGTCAAGGAAGGAAGGGAGGAAGGAAGGAAGGAAGAAGGAGGGAAAGGAGGAAGGAAGGAAGGAAAGAAGGAAGGAAGGTAGGAGGGAGGGAGGGAGAAAGGAAAAGAGGAAGGGAGGAAAGAAAGAAGGACAGAGGAAAGAAGGAATGGGGAAGGTAGGAGGGAGGAAAGAAAGAGAAGGAGGAAGGAAAGGAAGGAGGGAAGGAAAGAAGGACAGAAGGAAGGAAGAAAAGGGGATGGAGGGAGGAAAGAAGGAAGGGAGGAAAGAGAGAGGAAGGAAAGAAAGAGAGAAGGAGGGAGGGAGGAAGGACAGAAGGAAGGAAGGGAGGAAAGAAGGAACAGTCAAAAGAGATGGGGTCAATTTGTGAATGAGCAAACAGAGAAAAGAGTGTCATCTATAGAAATGCAGACTTCATATTCTAAGGTAAAAATTATGGTTACGGTTGGGACACCAAAGTTTGTCATAAGGCTGTGTGATGACCTTAAATTTATATCACACTAAACTGTTGATAACATATTATACTTTACCTTCCTCATACCTGATTTATTTGTCCTAAATATTTACTCGGTGGCCACTAAGAGATTTTGGACTTCTGGAATGAAATTTGGGCTGATTGGATGGTTAAACATCTGGTCAGATTCCACTGGTTGTTATGGTAATTCACAATTATCAGTATGGACAAAATTTAGACCAGATGTTTTTGTTTCTTAGTTGTTGTTATTTTATTATTCCATGCATTGTCTGAAATTACACAGCTATATTAGCAATCATATAAGTTGTCCTTTCAGTATATTATCAGTCAAAAGCTTTTTCATTGCATAGTAAAAATACACTACAATACTACATCCATTGACACTGGCTCACACTATATTAAATCTCACTGCAGTGAAACATTTACGCAACAAATTTTGAGCAGACACACGTGACTATAAACCACTGTCTATACACAATGGTGCGGTGCTCTTTACTTTAATGTTGCAGATCAATAATGAATCCTGTGTCAGTACTGATCATGAAGCTGTGAGCAATTAAACTAATCTTAACTCAAATGGCTGGAAAGCCTTTCTGGTTTCGTTATCACTACACATGGAAAGGGCTTGTTCTGCTCTCCTTCACAGAAGCACATGAGGGAATAAGTAAAGTCTATGCAACTAATAATTAATGCAAACATTTAGATAAAAAGAGTATTTACATTGTTTTTCGAGCCATTATTAAAAAAAACACTGGATTTTGCAAAGGTCCCAGGTGATCGAACCCCCCTCTTGAAAACAGACAAATGGCCTCTTCCACTTCCTGTTTGTGGAATATAAGATGCCATTTTATCTGTTTGCATCTTTTGGCTGAAGGAAAACTCAGCCATGAATCTGTGCAACCAGAAAAAGGTACATCACATCTTTTTTAAATTAATGCAGCACTGAATACAGAACATTAGCTGAATTGTGTGCATTTAAATTCAAAAGTTATGCTATTAAGTGCAATAAATAATGCAACATGAACACAAAAGACTAAGGCTTGTCATTACTGGAAACCTTTATTTGCATTTGAAAGTAATGATGATTATTCATATTATAGAAGCAACACATTTGTGGCTCATGTACACACAGCTGGGTGCAGTCGTTGCATTGAAGTAAGCAGAGCTTCAAGCTAAATGTTAATAAAGGAAAAAAAGTGTGCACCCACACATTTTTTCCAGAAATGATTTAACCCAAATAAGTCAGTCTAACTTAATCCCAAAACAAATTAACTCAAAACAAAGAGATTTTTTAAAAGGAATTTTAAAGCTGTTCAGCATATCAACGAATTCTCACAGTAGTAACTTTGGGTGTGTTGGAAATATTTCCACTTTTTAAAAAAAAACCAAACGCTTTGTTGTGACACTTTGAAATGATTTGCAGTAGCATGAACACTTCAATAGAGTAAGTTATTGTTTTCTTTGCTTTGTGTTTAGTCTTACAATGCAGGTTTAATTGTGGAATGCCGTTAAAAAGCACTGCAGCAATGACTGCTCAGCACCAAGACAAAGACACATAATCTTTTTTACAAAACCACCTTGAGAATGAGCTTCATCACCAGCATAAAACATATACCTGTAGACTGGTGAAAGATCGAAGCAACAGCATGAATAAAGAGAGAAATATTCTTTTTTTTAAATGAAGACGCTACAATGCAGGTCTTAATGAACGGTTCAAGTATGAAAATGAAGTGACTCATTTGGCGTTCAGTCACCGGATCTCAAAACAAATGAATACCCATGTGGATTTTGGAGATGTGTTCGTCAGTCCTCTCCGCTCATTAAAACACAAAATGAAGGAATAACTTCGTTCATTCTTCCAAAAGAAGAGTATCTTTGCTCAGGAGGCACTGAAGCTATTCTGGAGGATTGTGTCTCAATACTAAAACTATTATTTTCTGTAATGTTGTCCCCCATCTTTATCACCAACACTTAAATCCCACTGCTTAGAAAAGTCCCATTTTGCACAACGTGCTTGACTCAGCTGTTCCTGCACCGTTACTGCAGCCAAGGCAGGAAAAGATTGGGGGAAAAAAATAAAGTGTAACCCTCTCCTCTGATTGCTTAGCAGCTTCAATCAGTTGACACCAGACTTAAGAACTGAAAGATGCTATTTTTATTCTGCTGGCAACTATCTCTGAAAGAATTACGCACAGCAGAAAATCAATGCCTGTTTGAACATATTTAGAGCTCTTGAAAGAGCTGTTTCAATGTAATCAGTACATATTTTACATTATAATATACAACCAGTTTCACATTATATATATGCTTATATCAGTAGATCAACCTGTATATAAGCTTATGGATGTATTATCTACAGTATATGAGCAGAAAAATCACAGGAAGTGTTTCAATGTGAATAAACCTCCACAGGTTCACACACAGATTGACAGACTGGAACAAGACTGAGATTAAATTCTATCTTACTATTGCATTATTTTGCCCTGGAGCTCATCTAACAATATTCTAAAGGAAATCATCTCCAAAATGTGGGTCAGTCCAGAGGAAACGAATGAGATATTCATGCTGCTTTATATCCCATTTATATGCCAATTGGAGAAAAACTTAATCCACCGCACTATACAGTCCCAGGAGTGCATACATTTTTAGCATTTACCCAGTGGGAATTAAAGCTCAAACTCTGAAAGTGTTAGAAAGCCATGGTGTTTAATGCAGGACCACAAAGAAAACTGCCTTCACTGCATTGTTATATGAACAGAAAGAGACAGAAACTGACACAGGGCCAGGAGCCTGCAGGCCTAACAGCTGGCTGCATGTCGCCAAAGTCCTTTAGATTCTTTGTTTCATCCAACAACTTAAGTTGGAGCTGTCTTTAGAGCAGAAAATCCACCCACAAACATAGATAAATCCACTCGTATGCTACAACTCTGGGTGGTGGTCCGTATATCTGCACTATTCTTTGTTTTCTTTTTCTTTTCTGACATGGATGACAACATGTCATGTTTCTTACAGCATTTCTAAAGCTGCTATAATGTAGTTTGAAAGCAGCGCATGTTTCAGAGATGTAGTAAAATAAATTGCAGTTTGATTGATTGTGGGGTTGGTTCCTCAGAATTTGACAGCTTGTGTGTAAAGCTATTATTTTGCTCCAAGGTTTGAGTCTGTCTGCAGCTTTTTTTTTTCTTTTTTTCCCCCCGTTGGTGTAAAAGCTGCACCCTCATTGTCACTCTACACCTGTTTCCCTACTAAATCGAAGGGCAAAACCTTTTTTTTCTTTTTTTCCTGACTTTTCCTGAGTTTTATCCAGACATTTCTTGTGAAACTTAATTCCTGAGATACTTGTATCATATAACCTAATTCCGGTCTTTAATGGTCTCAGCTTAGCTTGCATCATGTTGTTAAAAAGCCTCAGGGCTATCAGCATCATGCTTTACAACTTCTGGCTGGTATGATGACAGCTCTGTATTACTCACTCTCTGGCATCATGCATAAAGCATCTGTTAGCTCTCTAATGCAGCCCTCTGCATGAAAAATTCAAAATGCTGCATATCCATTTTTTGGTAGGAAAAAAACATAATTGCCTCAACTGTACGTTTGAGTGCCTCTAAAATATGAAGCATCCAGTCTGTAGAAGTGTTTTTGTCGACTGAGGACTTAAAAAATTACCATAATTTATTTGAAAGCACATCACATGACATACCTTTTAATCTTAATAGTTTAGAAACTGTGAAGCACAGCAGTATTTTCTGCCATCTTACTGCCGTTTGTCCTCCTCCCTTTTGTTTGTCCTCCATTTCAACTGGAGAGATGGTTTCAGACGAGGAGAGAGAGAAAGAGGAGGATGAGGAGATAAGAGAGAGAGAGTGTGTGTCGTGAATGCAAGAGGTAGGAGAGGAAGGAACAAGTAGTAGAAAGTGAGGAAATGAATAAGAGGAAGAAGTGAGATCAAAACGGTGGTTTGAAAGTAAGAGATTGAAGAAGGGAGAGTGTGATGGGAACAAGATGAGAACGAGGATAGGAGCGGCAGGGATCAATACGATGTTAGGAGATGGATCAAAAAAGAGGGAATGGTTAAAAATAAAGTTAAGGTTGTCGTGATTATTATTTTTTGATGGTATTTGATTGCAATTATTTCTATTTCCATATATACTGTGTGTGTTGTGTCACACACGATTACCTATTCATACAGATGAAGCGTATTTGAACTTGAGTGACAGAAGGAAGAAGTGATTTTTAAAGAATGGCTAGACCCCCCCCCCCCCTTGAAAAACATGCTCAACTGCTCATGATGAGAAACACTGATCGGGCGTATTTGTCACTCGCTTTGACATTTACCACCACAGTAATAAACTACAGCATGGATTTAATTAGTGGGAGTATTTTGCTTGGCGGTAATGTTATTAGTGTTATAAGTTAATGTGACAAACTTACACAACTTGAGTTACAATTGTGGCAGAGGGGTGCTGTCCCTGTCTATCAGCTTGTGTTTGTTGTGTTAGTCCACAGAGCCCTGAATCTCCACCCTGCTGCTGCACAGAGCGCTGGGAACTTGTTTATTCAAAGTGTATTAATATTCAATATGTCACATTTCCAAATTGGCACCAAATTCGACACTGCACATCCTTGTTTCCCCAGCAATACAGCCGCGAAATGTGGAGTAGATCGGATGAACACTTCTCGAGATATGCGAAGGACATACTGACAGAGAGAGATTCCTTGCTTTATAGTTAGAAGAAACAAATGAAAGAAAGATAGGAAGGCAAGAAACATCTGGAAACCATGAGTGGCAATTTCAATCCTGCCACTCTGAGAAAACATGATTTGTCTCGTCTCTTCTCTTACACCATAATCTGTGGAAGAGAATCTGATCTCATGTCTTCGTGTGTGTGTCTGTGTGTGTGTGTCCTTCCAGAGAGGGCACGCTGCGTCCCGGTGATCGTCTCCTCAGCGTGGACGGCGTGCCGCTGCACAACGCCAACCACAGCGACGCCCTCAGTGTGTTGGCTCAGTGTGGACAAGAAGCCCTGTTCCAGATAGAGTACGACGTCACTATCATGGGTGAGAGATGTCACACACACACACACACACACTCAAACACGCTTACACACACACAGACAGACATGAATGAAAGCTTAGGGCAAAAGTTTCTCCTTTCGTTTTCCTAAAATACCACTGGAATTAAAAAAATGGGTTTGTTGTGTTTTTATTTGATGTGTTGGCATTTTCTGCTGCCTCGGGCTGAGTTCTGCCTTTTTTCTGTGTAAAACTGCTCAGTTTCACTCACCCAGAATGCTTTGCAAAGAAATCCCTAGTCATCACATATGATGGTTTATACTTTCAAGGGCATTTTTGCCTTCAACTCAGATACTTTTGTATGTTGGTGAAAAATAAAAACAAATCCATGTGATGCTTTTTCTCTGTTGGCATTTCATGGAATATTTATACTAAACAGCAAAAGTAAAAGTAAATTGATTTTTTTCTTCTCAGACACGGTGACGAACGCCTCCGGTCCATTATTGGTAGAAATTGCCAAGACTCCAGGAGCAACGCTGGGTATCACGCTCACATCAGCCAGTCATCGAAACAAGCAGGTCATTGTCATCGACCGAGTTAAACCTGGCAGCGTGGTGGACAGGTACACACACACACACACACACACACACACACACTGACACAATATATGTTTGCATTTTTGCACACTTTCACTTTTACCTTGATGTACACTCTATAAACAGTCCTCTACAGATGAAAGACTCCTCTAAGTAGCCTTTAATTTGTATCATCATCATCATCATCATGCAGTCATAGCTGTGAGGTTTAAAGCAGCAGTTAGTGCTTTATGGACAGTTTTTTGTCCTGGATTTCACCTTTCAGGTTGTGTAAAGGCTGCACTGAACCTGGAGTTTGCTGAAACTGCAGCCTGAGAGGAAGACCTGCACACATAGGGCTGCAAAATACAACTTGAACTCTTTGACATATTCTTCAAGAAAAAGAAAAAAAATCTCTTAAAAAGATGTTAGAAATTAATACCAATAAAATATAATGCAGTAAAGGAAATGTTATGTGTTGTAATATAAAATCAATTCAACTAAATGTGATATAAAATAGACTTAATAAAGATAATAAAGCAATTTGCATTGCATTTCCAACTTTTTTTGTCCCACCAAAATTATGGCAAGCATTAAAACCATGGCCGTGGTGCTAGTTTTATATAAATGAATGTGAATTAATACAGGAAATAGAATTCACACTTCCACTTCATTGTGTCTCCTCCTACTTCTGAGGCCAAATCTACATGATGGGGTTACAGATGTGCAGCAATTGCACATTATTTATGCATAGTGTATACTTTCACTCTGTCTCTTTAACACACGCTTACACTTACACAGGCTGTGTCCGGTCCCATAACTAACACAGACAGCAGGAGACAGGATATTGCCCCGAGCCGTAGTCTGGCTCTAAAATATACATGAAGCACTTGAACTTTGTGTCAGAGCCGAAACAAGCTCGGGAAATAACCTCAGTCAACTGAACAGGTTGTCTGTGGAGGTCTAAATCCTGTCACTACGCATTTCCCACACGGTTGCAAATTCATTAAAAAAAATCCTGAACCACGAGTATAAATAGCAGAGACGCGAGCTGACAGGTTGCGGAGCCCTGCTGATGTGTGCTAACTACATACGACTTTCAAACAGCACAAAAACAAGCATCGCTGAAAACAGTTGTAATGAGATGCCTTCTTTATTCTCTCTGTTCTTCCAGATGTGGAGCGTTGCATGCCGGAGATCACCTGCTGTCCATAGACGGAACATCGACAGAACACTGCACGGTCCTGGAGGCGACGCAGCTACTAGCGAGCACAACAGAACTGGTCAAATTGGAAATACTCCCATCCCACCAAACAAGGCTAACTGGGAAGCAGCACGACACTGGTGGGATATATATGTGTGTGTGTTCTTTTTTGGATATCTATACACACATCAGAGAAGCACCTGAACGCATCTCACTTCATTTGACATTACACAGAGGGAAGCATAAGCAAACACAAACCCGAGTTACATCAGAATATGCTCATCAATCATCCATCAATCACTCATCATCCTGCTATTTTATAATGTAAGGCACTGTCTGCCGTCCAGATGGTGTTTGTTTAGTTATGTGGCCAAATTCAACATTGTTGATTTTCTTTTACACCTCGTGTTGTCCTCGGTGACAGCTGTTAACACTGTTTGATCGTGTTGTGCCACATATGTGATGCTGCAGCTCTGAAGTGAATTTATTTGACACTTTAGCTGCCACTAAAGTGATTTTGAAGTCAGTTGTGTTTATGAGAGAGAGAGAGAGAGAGAGAGAGAGAGAGAGAGAGAGAGAGAGAGAGAGAGAGAGAGAGAGAGAGAGAGAGAGAGAGAGAGAGAGAGAGAGAGAGAGAGAGAGAGAGAGAGAGAGAGAGAGAGAGAGAGAGAGAGAGAGAGAGAGAGAGAGAGAGAGAGAGAGAGAGATAAAGGTGTGTGTGTGTGTGTGTGTGTGTGAGTATATGTGCATAATACAACATTCATTTCTGTGTGGATGATTGTCTCTTTGTTTAAATGAGTGTTTATATTTTGGATGCAGTCTTGAAGTTAAAGAGTATAATAATCTCTTGATGAGAATGAAGCTTTCGGCTGTCAGTCTGGTTTTCACAGACCACTCCACCAGCTCAGCGTGTGTGTGTGTGTGTGTGTGTGTGTGTGTGTGTGTGTGTGTGTGTGTGTGTGTGTGTGTGTGTGTGTGTGTGTGTGTGTGTGTGTGTGTGTGTGTGTGTGTGTGTGTGTGTGTGTGTGTGTGTGTGTGGGTGTGTGTCTAAAACATGTTTGTTCACAGTTCACAGATCGGTAGCCACCAAAATCTTTAATTCCTTTTTTTCCCCCCAAAGATTGTATTTCTATCCACAACTAGTGAGCCAGCTTCTTACTAGTCTGCTAAAGTCAAACACAGACTACAATACAGTGAATGATTTTGCCTGTTGAACTATTGTTTCACTGTTGCTAAAAAAAAAAAAAACCCACACATCTGTTTTAGTCTTTTTAGCAACTGGAAGCTAAAATTGTGCATCTCTTAAGTGTGTGAGAAACACCTACAATTAGTTTTTATTGAGATAGAGATTTACTAAAAGCCTGATGTGATGTGAAAAACATGATTGGGAGCATATACTGTAGCAGATATCCAATTTTGGCTAAGATGTGATTTATAATATTGTACACAACCATGTAAATACAAAATATCTCTTTAAACGCTGCTACTGTAGGTTGTTGCAGATATTGTGAAACCACATGTGTCCTTCATCCTGAATGAGTCCTGTAATCATGCCACATTTAGACACACTGCCTCTATCTTGCATGTTTTCTGATCAATTCTTGTTTTCTCTCACTCTTTGGTTCATATAAGTCTACTTTCTGTGGAGGAAAGAAAGGACCGGAGCACTCTGATTGATTTTTTTGAGGCTTTAATAGCGCAAAAAATAAAAAGGCTGCAAATCAATCGGTGTGCTCCAGTCCTTTTTTCTCCTTTAAAGTTTGCTGTCCTTGTTCTGACAAGCTACCGATTCAGCTGCTTCACATTGTTGGAAGCTCTTTTCAAACTGTTTCTCCTCAGCAGGAGAGCTCAGAAAGCATCGGGAAACTTGTCAGCCAGCTGAATCTAAAAAAAAACAACCCATATTTTAATCAATCAGTCAAAATGTATTTGTGCAATTCACTGTATCTGAATGACAAGATGAAAATAAAGAGTAAAGCAAGCAGTAATACAATCTGAGGCTATGCACACAACTACTACTCACGCCCGCCGATAGGGGGGGACAAACGGGTCTGTTGTCCCGGTCCCAGGGTAGGGGGGGGGGGCCAGAACTGGGCCCACATTAAATTATGGAATAATTTTTCAAAATAGGCCTATCTGTGGAAAAGATGTGTAATATTTGAGTTACATAAAAGCTTTTAATTGTTTTCTTCCTAATCGCTCTTGAAATAGTGGTCAAGAACCCCCCCACCCCCAACACAAAAATGGTTTGGCCACTGATCAAAATTTGATGTTGTCATTTGAAGTTCAGTACGCTAAAAATGTCCGGTCAGCCCAAGTCCGGTGCTCAGAAAAGTAAAGAAAAGAGAAGAAGAGAAGAAAAAGAAAATAGAGGCCTTAGAGATTTTCTAAACAAATATTTTAAAAAAGGTGGTGACGGTGAAGCTGGAACTAGTAAAGTCAACGTAGAGCAAGGTAAGAAACAGCGCAGCCAACGTTTACCGGCAACCTTGTAACGTAACCTAACAGGTCAGCTCTAATGTTAACGTCCATTAGCTTGTATAAAAGCCTGACACACAACACGTTATCTTTGACAGAAACAGTTGAGTTTGGTAGCTCCGTCAGAGAGGAGAGAGATCCAGCTGCAGTCAGGTGACCGAGAGAGTGATGCGGGAGAGCTGCCCCGCAACGGAGGGACAGAGTCAAGCTACCGGTGAGAGAGAAGAGAGTCACAGTGGAGCGGGAGGGGCTCGCTGCCCCGTCAGAGAGTCTGAGCAGGATGGATCAGAGACTGATCAGACATTTAATATCAGCAACTTAGGTAAAGTTAGAAAGAGATTGGCAGATTCGAACTTCAGCTATCAATAGCTCACAAACGAAACATTGTTAAAACATAAAAAATGTCTCTTTCCTATCGTAGTAAGGTAGACTATTGACTACAAACTCATTTTCGCCAAAACGAGTCGTCCTCCAGGCTGCAGGAAATATATTGCTCTCTATGCACTGCGGGCGGAGAGGCGAGCGCTTAGGGACCGTCTACAAATTGCAGTACCAAAGCAAAAAATATTCAATATCTTTATTCACTGTAGTCTCACCAAATTCACTCCACACATCAAAGGTCACCTGATAATCACGCTACAACAGTTATTTCATTAAAAAAAATCTTTTTGCATATTTTTGGGGAATTTTATTGTGAAAAATTGTCAATAGCGTTAATATTATACAGTGTAGGATGACCAAAATCATGATACACAACAAGGGTCCCCTGATAATCATACTACAACAGTCATTTCAGAAAAAAACATCTTTTTGCATATTTTAGGGGAATTTTATTGTGAAAAATCATCAATAGCGTTAATATTATACACTGTATACTCACCAAAATCATGCTACACAACAATGGTCACGTGATAATTATACTACAACAGTTATTTCAGGGGGAAAAAAAGTTTGGATATTTTTGGGGAATTTTATTGTGAAAAATCGCCAATAGCGTTAATATTATACACTGTATACTCACCAAATTCATGCTTCACAACAATGGTCACCTGATAATCATACTACAACAGTTATTTCAGGGGGAAAAAAAGTTTGGATATTTTTGGGGAATTTTATTGTGAAAAATCGTCAATAGCGTTAATATTATACACTGTAGGATGACCAAAATCATGATACACAACAAGGGTCACCTGATAATCATACTACAACAGTTATTTCATGGGGAAAAAAAGTTTGCATATTTTTGGGGAAATTTATTGTGAAAAATCGCCAATAGCGTTAATATTATACACTGTATACTCACCAAAATCATGCTACACAACAAGGGTCACCTGATAAACATACTACAACAGTTATTTCAGGGGGAAAAAAAGTTTGCATATTTTTGGGGAATTTTATTGTGAAAAATCGTCAATAGCGTTAATATTATACACTGTAGGATGACCAAAATCATGATACACAACAATGGTCACCTGATAATCATACTACAACAGTCATTTCAGAAAAAAGAATCTTTTTGCATATTTTTGGGGAATTTTATTGCTAAAAATCGTCAATAGCGTTAATATTATACACTGTATACTCACCAAAATCATGCTACACAACAATGGTCACCTGATAATCATACTACAACAGTTATTTCAGAAAAAAGAATCTTTTTGCATATTTTTGTGGAATTTTATTGTGAAAAATCGTCAATAGCGTTAATATTATACACTGTATACTCACCAAAATCATGCTACACAACAATGGTCACCTGATAATCATACTACAACAGTCATTTCAGAAAAAAAAAATTTGCATATTTTTGGGGAATTTTATTTTGAAATATCGTCAATAGCGTTAATATTATACACTGTAGGATGACCAAAATCATGGTACACAACAAGGGTCACCTGATAATCATACTACAACAGTGATTTCAGGAAAAAAAAAATTGTATATTTTTGGGGAATTTTATTTTGAAAAATCGTCAATAGCGTTAATATTATGCACTGTAGGATGACCAAAATCATGATACACAACAAGGGTCACATGATAATCATACTACAACAGTCATTTCAGAAAAAAATATCTTTTTGCATATTTTTGGGGAATTTTATTGTGAAGAATCATCAATAGCGTTAATATTATACACTGTATACTCACCAAAATCATGCTACACAACAATGGTCACCTTATAATCATACTACAACAGTGATTTCAGGAAGAAAAAAAAATCTTTTTGCATATTTTTGGGGAATTTTATTGTGAAAAATCATCAATAGCGTTAATATTATACACTGTATACTCACCAAAATCATGCTACACAACAAGGGTCACCTGATAATCATACTACAACAGTGATTTCATGGGGAAAAAAAGTTTGCATATTTTTGGGAAATTTATTGTGAAAAATCGTCAATAGCGTTAATATTATACACTGTAGGATGACCAAAATCATGCTACACAACAATGGTCACCTGATAATCATACTACAACAGTCATTTCAGAAAAAAAATTGCATATTTTTGGGGAATTTTATTTTAAAATGTCGTCAATAGCGTTAATATTATACACTGTAGGATGACCAAAATCATGCTACACAACAAGGGTCACCTGATAATCATACTACAACAGTCATTTCAAAAAAAAAAGTTTTTGCATATTTTTGGGGAATTTTATTGTGAAAAATCATCAATAGCGTTAATATTATACACTGTATACTCACTAAAATCATGCTACACAACAAGGGTCACCTGATAATCATACTACAACAGTCATTTCATAAAATAAATAAATCTTTTTGCATATTTTTGGGGAATTTTATTGTGAAGAATTGTCAATAGCGTTAATATTATACACTGTAGGATGACCAAAATCATGCTACACAACAAGGGTCACCTGATAATCACACTACAACAGTTATTTCAGGAAAAAAAAATTGCATATTTTTGGGGAATTTTATTTTGAAATATCGTCAATAGCGTTAATATTATACACTGTATACTCACCAAAATCATGATACACAACAAGGATCACCTGATAATCATACTACAACAGTGATTTCATGAGGGAAAAAAGTTTGCATATTTTTGGGGAATTTTATTGTGAAAAATCATCAATAGCGTTAATATTATACACTGTAGTATGACCAAAATTATGATACACAACAAGGGTCACCTGATAATCAGACTACAACAGTTATTTCATAAAAAATATTTTTGCATATTTTTGGGGAATTTTATTGTGAAAAATCGTCAATACCGTTAATATTATACACTGTAGGATGACCAAAATCATGCTACACAACAAGGGTCACCTGATAATCATACTACAACAGTCATTTCAGAAAAAAAAAAAATCTTTTTGCATATTTTTGGGGAATATTATTGTGAAAAATCGTCAATAGCGTTAATATTATACACTGTATACTCACCAAAATCATGCTACACAAAAAGGGTCACCTGATAATCATACTACAAAAGTCATTTCAGGAAAAAAAAAATTGTATATTTTTGGGGAATTTTATTGTGAAATATCATCAATAGCGTTAATATTATGCACTGTAGGATGGCCAAAATCATGATACACATTAAGGGTCACCTGATAATCATACTACAACAGTGATTTCAGAAAAAAAAACTTTTTGCATATTTTTGGGGAATTTTATTGTGAAAAATCGTCAATAGCGTTAATATTATGCACTGTAGGATGACCAAAATCATGCTTCACAACAATGGTCACCTGATAATCATACTACCACAGTTATTTCATTAAAAAAAAAGTTTGCATATTTTTGGGTAATTTTATTTTGAAATATCGTCAATAGCGTTAATATTATGCACTGTAGGATGACCAAAATCATGCTACACAACAAGGGTCACCTGATAATCATACTACAACAGTTATTTCAGGAAAATGTGTTTTTGCATATTTTTGGTTAATTTTATTGTGAAAAATCGTCAATAGCGTTAATATTATACACTTTATACTCACCAAAATCATGCTACACAACAAGGGTCACCTGATAATCATACTACAACAGTTATTTAAGGGGGAAAAAAAGTTTGCATATTTTTGGGGAAATTTATTGTGAAAAATCGTCAATAGCGTTAATATTATACAGTGTAGGATGACCAAAATCATGCTACACAACAATGGTCACCTGATAATCATACTACAACAGTTATTTCAGAAAAAAAAATTGCATATTTTTGGGGAATTTTATTTTAAAATATCGTCAATAGCGTTAATATTATACACTGTAGGATGACCAAAATCATAATACACAACAAGGGTCACCTGATAATCGTACTACAACAGTCATTTCAGAAAAAAATATCTTTTTGCATATTTTTGGGGAATTTTATTGTGAAAAATCGTCAATAGCGTTAATATTATACACTGTATACTCACCAAAATCATGCTACACAACAATGGTCACCTGATAATCATACTACAACAGTTATTTCAGGGGGAAAAATTGCATATTTTTGGGGAAATTTATTGTGAAAAATCATCAATAGCGTTAATATTATACACTGTATACTCACCAAAATCATGCTACACAACAAGGGTCACCTGATAATCATACTACAACAGTAATTTCAGGGGAAAAAAAAGTTTGCATATTTTTGGGGAATATTATTGTGAAAAATCATCAATAGCGTTAATATTATACACTGTATACTCACCAAAATCATGCTACACAACAAGGGTCACCTGATAATCATACTACAACAGTTATTTCATGAGGGAAAAAAGTTTGCATATTTTTGGGGAATTTTATTGTGAAAAATCATCAATAGCGTTAATATTATACACTGTAGTATGACCAAAATTATGATACATAACAAGGGTCACCTGATAATCAGACTACAACAGTTATTTCAGAAAAAAAAAAATTGTATATTTTTGGGGAATTTTATTGTGAAATATCGTCAATAGCGTTAATATTATGCACTGTAGGATGACCAAAATCATGATACACATTAAGGGTCACCTGATAATCATACTACAACAGTGATTTCAGAAAAAAAAACTTTTTGCATATTTTTGGGGAATTTTATTGTGAAAAATCGTCAATAGCGTTAATATTATGCACTGTAGGATGACCAAAATCATGCTTCACAACAATGGTCACCTGATAATCATACTACAACAGTTATTTCAGGAAAATGTGTTTTTGCATATTTTTGGGTAATTTTATTTTGAAAAATCGTCAATAGCGTTAATATTATACACTGTAGGATGACCAAAATTATGATACACAACAAGGGTCACCTGATAATCATACTACAACAGTTATTTCATTAAAAAAAAAGTTTGCATATTTTTGGGGAATTTTATTTTGAAATATCATCAATAGCGTTAATATTATACACTGTAGGATGACCAAAAACATTATACACAACAATGGTCACCTGATAATCATACTACAACAGTCATTTCAGAAAAAAAAAAATCTTTTTGCATATTTTTGGGGAATATTATTTTGAAAAATCGTCAATAGCGTTAATATTATACACTGTAGGATGACCAAAAACATTATACACAACAATGGTCACCTGATAATCATACTACAACAGTCATTTCAGAAAAAAAAAAATCTTTTTGCATATTTTTGGGGAATATTATTTTGAAAAATCGTCAATAGCGTTAATATTATACACTGTATACTCACCAAAATCATGATACACAACAAGGGTCACCTGATAATCACACTACAACAGTCATTTCAGGAAAAAAAAATTGTATATTTTTGGGGAATTTTATTGTGAAATATCGTCAATAGCGTTAATATTATGCACTGTAGGATGACCAAAATCATGATACACATTAAGGGTCACCTGATAATCATACTACAACAGTGATTTCAGAAAAAAAAACTTTTTGCATATTTTTGGGGAATTTTATTGTGAAAAATCGTCAATAGCGTTAATATTATGCACTGTAGGATGACCAAAATCATGCTTCACAACAATGGTCACCTGATAATCATACTACAACAGTTATTTCAGGAAAATGTGTTTTTGCATATTTTTGGGTAATTTTATTTTGAAAAATCGTCAATAGCATTAATATTATACACTGTAGGATGACCAAAATTATGATACACAACAAGGGTCACCTGATAATCATACTACAACAGTTATTTCATTAAAAAAAAAGTTTGCATATTTTTGGGGAATTTTATTTTGAAATATCGTCAATAGCGTTAATATTATACACCGTATACTCACCAAAATCATGCTACACAACAAGGGTCACCTGATAATCATACTACAACAGTTATTTCAGGAAAATGTGTTTTTGCATATTTTTGGGTAATTTTATTGTGAAAAATCGTCAATAGCGTTAATATTATACACTGTAGGATGACCAAAATCATGATACACAACAAGGGTCACCTGATAATCATACTACAACAGTTATTTAAGGGGGAAAAAAAGTTTGCATATTATTGGGGAATTTTATTGTGAAAAATCGTCAATTGCGTTAATATTATACACCGTATACTCACCAAAATCATGATACACAACAAGGGTCACCTGATAATCATACTACAACAGTCATTTCAGAAAAAAAACTTTTTGCATATTTTTGGGGAATTTTATTGTGAAATATCATCAATAGCGTTAATATTATACACTGTAGGATGACCAAAATTATGATACACAACAAGGGTCACCTGATAATCATACTACAACAGTTATTTCAGAAAAAAAACTTTTTGCATATTTTTGGGGAATTTTATTGTGAAAAATCGTCAATAGCGTTAATATTATACACTGTATACTCACCAAAATCATGCTACACAACAATGGTCACCTGATAATCATACTACAACAGTTATTTCAGGAAAAAAAAAATTGCATATTTTTGGGGAATTTTATTTTGAAATATCATCAATAGCGTTAATGTTATACACTGTAGGATGACCAAAATTATGATACACAACAAGGGTCACCTGATAATCGTACTACAACAGTCATTTCAGAAAAAAAACTTTTTGCATATTTTTGGGGAATTTTATTGTGAAATATCATCAATAGCGTTAATATTATACACTGTAGGATGACCAAAATTATGATACACAACAAGGGTCACCTGATAATCATACTACAACAGTCATTTCAGAAAAAAAACTTTTTGCATATTTTTGGGGAATTTTATTGTGAAAAATCGTCAATAGCGTTAATATTATACACTGTATACTCACCAAAATCATGCTACACAACAATGGTCACCTGATAATCATACTACAACAGTTATTTCAGGAAAAAAAACAATTACAAATTTTTGGGGAATTTTATTTTGAAATATCGTCAATAGCGTTAATTTTATACACTGTAGGATGACCAAAATCATGATACACAACAAGGGTCACCTGATAATCATACTACAACAGTCATTTCAGAAAAAAAAACTTTTTGCATATTTTTGGGGAATTTTATTGTGAAAAATCATCAATAGCGTTAATATTATACACTGTATACTCACCAAAATCATGCTATACAACAATGGTCACCTGATAATCATACTACAACAGTTATTTCAGAAAATTTTGTAGTCAAAATTGGTCAATAGTCTACCTTACTACTAGTACGATAGGAAAGAGACATTTTCCATACATGTCATGTATTATAATTAGATACAGGCCAGCTGACAGTCTTGCCTGGGCCCGGGAAGAGATAAACTTAGATGGGCCCCCACGCACCCGGATTTCTCATTTTCCCTTGCTCTTCCTCTCCTCTTCTCTCCTCTGCTCTTCCTCTCCTCTCCTCAGTGTTGGGGAAGCTACTTTGCAAGCTTAGCTTGTAAAACTACATGTAGTTCAGCCTGACAGTAGTTTGAACAAACTACCCCTGGAGAAATGTAGTTTGTAAAACTACAGCTAAAAAAAGTAGCTTTAGCAACTACTAATACTCATTATACTCATTTAACTCAGCGTTAAATAAATCAACATGTGGTTTATATGAAACTAAATATAATAGCCTACAAAAAAATTCACATGCCAGCAGAAATATGCCTCTCAACTCAGTTTTATTTTTTTAAAGAAAAAAAGCTGGTCAACATACTGTAGGTTCACCATAGACATGTTGGGTAATCTAAAGAGAAAATGAAAATCCTACCCCAATACCCACATGTAAATCAGAAATGTAAATCAGTCTACAAAAAATGTAATAAAAAACCCAAAGAGGCAGACATATTCTAGATCGGTGTGTCTTCAACAACAATGTTGGTATGTCATGACATGATTCATGCCTTTTTTCAAAAAAATGTTTTAATTAACATTTATATTATATAGGTCTTTTTTTAATAAAAAATATTTCATGTGCAGGTGGTCGAGTGGTTAGAGCACATGCCATATACGCTGCTAAATAAAGGCGTCCATGCCAACAAAAATATTTCATGTTATTGACCAAAATTGTAGTTTGTAAATTGAGTAGTTAAACTACAAAAAAATGACCCAAAAAGTAGTTGAAATACTTGACGCAGCACAACATATGAATGTAGTTTAACTACCAGCAAGTTACAGCTAATTGTAGTTAAGCTATGTAGTTCAACTACATGTAGTTTAAGTCTCCCCAACACTGCCTCTCCTCTGCTCTTCCTACTCCTACTCTATCAGACTCGGTCATTTTAGTTGGCCATGATGCAGGATCGCTGAAATTAAATGTCTGATCAGTCGCTGATCCATCCTGCTCAGACTCTCTGCGGGGGGCAGCGTGCCCCTCCCGCTCCACTGTGACTCTCTTCTCTCTCACCGGTGACTCTGTCCCTCCGTTGCTGGGCAGCTCTCCCGCATCACTCTCTCGGTCACCTGACTGTAGCTGGATCTCTCTCCTCTCTGACGGAGCTAGCGAACTCAACTGTTTCTGTCAAAGATAACGTGTTGTGTGTCAGGCTTTTATACAAGCTAATGGACGTTAACATTAGAGCTGACCTGTTAGGTTACGTTACAAGGCTGCCGGTAAACGTTGGCTGCGCTGTTTCTTACCTTGCTCTACGTTGACTTTACTAGTTCCAGCTTCACCGTCACCACCTTTTTAAAAAATATTTGTTTAGAAAATCTCTAAGGCCTCTATTTTCTTTTTCTTCTCTTCTTCTCTTTTCTATACTTTTCTGAGCACCGGGCTTGGGCTGACCGGACATTTTTAGCGTACTGAACTTCAAATGACAACATCAAATTTTGATCAGTGGCCAAACCATTTTTGTGTTGGGGGTGGGGGGGTTCTTGACCACTATTTCAAGAGCGATTAGGAAGAAAACAATTAAAAGCTTTTATGTAACTCAAATATTACACATCTTTTCCACAGATAGGCCTATTTTGAAAAATTATTCCATAATTTAATGTGGGCCCAGTTCTGCCCCCCCCCCCTACCCTGGGCCCGGGACAACAGACCCGTTTGTCCCCCCCTATCGGCGGGCGTGACCACTACTACTACAACTACTATTACTACTACTACTATTACTACTAATACTACTATTACCAGTACTACTACTACTACTACTATTACTACTACTACTATTACTACTACTACTACTACTACTATTAATACTATTACCAGTACTACTACTACTACTATTACCAGTACTACTACTACTACTACCAGTACTACTACCACTACCACTACTTCTACTGCTGCTGCTAATAATAATGATAATAATGATAATAATATAACAATAAATAAAACAATATAATATAAAAAACAATAAAAAAAACGAGGATGACGATCATGATGACGTAGTAAAATTAAAAACTAGGAAAAAGTTATTTAAAAAAGACGATAAAATTGATAGGATTCAACAATGTCCATACTGATGATAGCTGTAACACACACTAGGGTTTAGGCATTTCAGTGGTGGTGGTCAGAGGACATAAGGACCTAAAAACATCTGGATGCCTGTTGCTTTAAATCTAGTTGACTCAGTATGAATGTAGTCTAACTAGTTGATGTCTAAAGTCACACAGAGAACTGTCAAATATTTGTTGTGCTGAACTTATTCAGTACAAAGCGTTAGCTAGTTCCTGTTGCTAGCAGGTTAGCCAGAGATCAATATATTAAAGTTAGAAACAATGAAATGTTTCCCCTATATGTTTGCACTCCTTAGCCTATTAAATGCTATAATGGAGAAAAATGGCCAGGACAGTATATGGATTATATAGCAATATATGCAATTATTGAGCTTTATGTGGATTTTGATACATGTTAGACAAAATAAAATAAACAACAAAGATTGTATTAGGATTTAGGCCCAACTGAGTCGCCACACACACATTTAGGAGATCAGAGAAAAATAAAAATCTCACTCACCCCAGTGTCTTTCCCCCCCTGCTGTCCTCTCTCACGGAACGCTGACTGAGGAATATTTCGGCTGCGGTGGCAACTCTGTGCTTAATTAGAAGAAAGGAGTGTTTCTTCACCTGTAGCCAAGCGACGGCTTTTCATCTGCGGAAGAATTAGTGCCAGTGGATTTTTACAGAGGGAAACGCTGATTCCAACAGCTGCTTTATTATCCCAGGTTAATGCTCACAGCTGAGGAGTTTAAATATGACAAGTGTACACACTCATCACACACACACACACGGTGACATGCGGGAACACACTCACTGTACACAATGACATGTGTATAAACATACATTTAGAACCTGTGATGAAGCTGCCAGTGTTGGTTTATTTTGAATCATATATGTTTAAATTAGTCTAGTGAATTCTCTCTTTTTCTTCAATTACACACATCACACATCCACGGAGGATAAGACAGTCAATATTTTCAAAAGAAGCTGATGAAAAAGGGCAGGAAGAGAGAGAGAAAGGTGAAAAGAGAGAAGTGGCATATGAATGTGAACTGAGTGACAGGCGGTGTAAAGTGTGGATGGTATTTAATTAAAGTCATTAGACCTCTCACACTGCTGTCAGAAGCTGCTTACAGCCTGCCACCTCTCTTCTCCTCTCCTCCTCTTGTCTTAATCTCTCCATCTTGTCTTCTATTTTCTTCCTTTCTCCACTCCTCCTTCCCTCTTTTCAACTCTATACATGTCCTCCCTCATGCTCCTCTCTTTTCTCATCTCATCGTGTCCCTCTCTTCTATGTCTTTTCATCTAGCAAAACAATAAATTCATGGTAATAAAGTACCAAAAACTACACGTTATCAATCCACACACACACACACACACACACACACACACACACACACACACACACACACACACACACACACACACCTACCTACCTACCTACCTACCTACCTACCTGAAAGGTCAGCATCTCATCTTGTATCTCTTTCATTTGTCTCTGCAGAGCAAAATTCATTCTTTCCAACTTCTAATCACTTGTGTGGACGACCGCCTTTGTGTGTGTGTGTGTGTGTGTGTGTGTGTGTGTGTGTGTGTGTGTGTGTGTGTGTGTGTGTGTGTGTGTGTGTGTGTGTGTGTGTGTGTGTGTGTGACGAAGTGAACACAGCTCATTAAGATACTGATGGCCTTGCAGCAGACCTTGCGGCCAGCCTGCCTCTGCTTTATTAATAGACACTCTGTTTAAAGGTTTTGCAGCTGTGTGTGTGTGTGTGTGTGTGTGTGTGTGTGTGTGTGTGTGTGTGTGTGTGTGTGTGTGTGTGTGTGTGTGTGTGTGTGTGTGTGTGTGTGTGTGTGTGTGTGTGTGTGTGTGTGTGTGTGTGTGAGAGAGAGAGAAAGAGAAACATTGATTGTGTTTCAGTGTGTGTTCACCTTGTGTGTATTAATGTATCTTTCCTTAAGGTGTGTATGTTAGGTGTCTTCTTTGTGTGAATCCATTGTGTGTTGTCTCCTCACTTCTCTTCTCTCCTCTCTGTGACTGCAGCCATTTCCTGTCAGCAGATCTGTCTCTACGGTGCGTTGCGCTGAACATATAACAACTTTATTATTACTCAGGGGAGTTTAGATGTTAAAATGTCTCCACTTTTCTCAGACCTCACCCTGAGGCCACACAGACCTCCCGCCGTCTGAAGAGTGTAGATAAGACGACGTGCATGTTGAGGAAACAAAAGCTGTGTGGGATGGATGTGGCAGCACAGGGCAGCTTAGGATCATAGTCATAGTTGAGATGAATGTGTGTAGTGAGGATTTACTCATGAAGATGTTTAGCTTGTCAGACTTGATTGTACTGCTGATGCTCTAGTGGGAGTCTGCAAAGAAGAGGTCCTCCCCAATATCTGAGGGATTGTGACTTTTAAATAGGTGCAGTCCACCAGCCGTTAAATGGGTTAATGAGTAATGAATGAAAAACTTCTACATCATTTTTTTGGTTAAAAATATTTGCATTTAATTGGCTGGCAGCAGGGTGATTATAGTTTTGAAATCTTCATTAGTTTTTATTTTTATTTAGTTTTTCAGTTTGTTTTTTGTTTTTTTTTATCTCAGTTTAGTTTTAGTTAGTTTAGTGATTAGTAGTTTTATTTTTATTTTTATTTTAAGGAATTGGCTCATTTTGGTTTAGTTTTTATTTAATTATTTTGGTTTGGTTTTTCAGGTATCTGCCTGGATCTTTAGCCATTTCGACAAAAAAAACGTAAATTGCAAGTTAAGCATCTTCTTGCGTGTTTTACGGCAGCCGGCATCTGCTATGATGTCATCTACTGGAACTGGTAGTTATCTAAAGAAGTCAAACTGAACAGGACAAAATAAAAATGGAGGGAAAAAACAAAACAACAACAAAATCAAAGCTGATATTATCTACAGTTCAGTTTCATTTTAGTTACATAAAAACATAAAAATTAAAATGATAGTTTTTTAAAAAGTGAAAAAACTATCATTTTAATTTTTATGTCAGTTAACTAAATTATTTTTTCACTGCTAGTCTTAGTTTTAGTTAACTATAATAAACCTGGTTGGCAGATGTTTTCTATGTGTATAAAAAAATCATAGTTCTCATGTCATGATTTTAACCACTTTACTAAATCTACTATACACTAAAATTATACTAAACTGCAATTGTGCTTCATGCCACATTACCAGTGAACTTAGCAGTGATATGGACCTAATCAAGGGTTAAACTCACTACAAATTAAAAAATATATAACAGTTTGAACACAGCCCCTCTTTTCCCCCCGTTGTATAAATGTCATAAAACCCTTCAAGGTGTCCTAATAAAGAGGAAGTGCTATCACACTAAAGCATTATCACTTTCTTACAGCACACTTTAAAGGCATTTAAGACCAAAGAGATGCATAAACAAATGTATTACAGGATTGAGAGAACCTCATTATAATGTAAATGTGAAGTGCTCCAAGTGGATAAAACAAGAGAACAAAATATTAGTCATAACACTTAAAACATACTGGAATTAATTAGAAAAAGGTCTCCTGAGTCAAGTGTAATCACTTCATCTCTTCATATACCAGCTCATTTAATGTATCAGCAGTGGAAACATATTTTATCTACACTGGTGCATATTTTTTATACCGTAGACATCTGTCAGATTTTTTCCTGATGTTGTAACTAAGTGCCATCAATCTGAACCGGTCCGCCACCGCTATCAATCTTAAATGAGGCTCACAGCCAAGTGACAGCTGCCATAAAGTTACACACTGACTGGACGAATGCTTATCAATCAAAACAGAGCTGAAGAATTAGGGAAGGTAAAAAACTTGACACCGCTTTAACTCATGAGTTTATCTAACTTTAGACATCAGAAGGCAGTCATAAAATTGATTTTTACCACACAATTTATTTGTTTTGTTCTAATTCAGTAAAGCACGATGAAAAATGGGAATGCATATTACAGGGATCTAAACACTACAGGTTATAAAATAATTTTAAAAATTGTCTCTGAGGGAGTAAATACATTCAAAATGGCAAAACTCAAAAATCCACAGTGCATCTTAAAGGTTATGGTGTTAAAGTTAAAATTAGTCATGTTAACACATATTAAGTGTAACGTTATATGAAATGAAGTTGATGCAGCGTCCCCACAAGTAACAAAAAATTGCATGTTTGTGTGTGTGTGTGTTCCAGTGAAGGTTCAGAAATCGGACCACCCCCACTCCTGGGACCCCTGTGTGAACTACTGTCACCCTCCCAACTCCACCCTCTGCAACACAAGCTCCACCCTAAACAAGTCGTGGACCGCCTCCAACAACAACACCATCAACAGCCTCGACTACTGCAAGTGTAAGAGGACAAAGCTGTCTGTCTGTGATCTGACTGAGACTGAGGCCACTGGTCGTAGCTTCATTCATGCATTACTTCCTCTTCTCATTTGATTTTAATCACTGCTATTAATTCCTCATTTTTATTCAGGCTGAATTTGCACAAAACTTGGATGGAGGTTTAGTCATGTGTCGGGGAAGACTCATTCAAATTGAGTGTGGCTTGTCATCAAAAGTCGATTTTTATAACATCATCAAACTTGGTGTGCCAATATACGGACAGATGGAGAGACAAATCATCATCTTATATTTGGTTATGTCTGGTTTAGAGGCAAATGTTTCCAAAATATAAAGACCACTTAACAAATAATGTTAAATGGTTGAGAGATGAGATACTGATGTTCAGATAATGGGCTCTGAACAAATAAATGTCATAGGGCTTCACGGACATTTTATCTTTCTGTGTATTTAATCTTTCACTCTTCATGTCTTGATGTCTATCATTTTTATACTTCCCCCTCTTTACTCATTATTTTAAACATCCACTTACATACTTATGTCTACTTTTCCCCTCTAAATCTGCTTTATTTGAATATTTAATCTCCTCCCTTTCTTCCAAAGAATGGCAGTAATATTGCATCTTTTCTCTCTCACTCTCTCTCTCTCTCTCTCTCTCTCTCTCTCTCTCTCTTTCTCTCTCTCTCTCTCTCTCTCTCTCTCTCTCTCTCTCTCTCTCTCTCTCTCTCCTCTCTCTCTCTCTCTCTCTCTCTCTCTCTCTCTCTCCTCTCTCTCTCTCTCTCTCTCTCTCTCGCTCCTCTCTGAAGCCTTGGTGTCGGCCAGTTTCTCTCCCGGGTCTACGACCACGTCGGGCCCCAGCAGCCAGAGCTCCAGCACCCTGCCCAGGCCTACAGTTCCCATGAGTCCAAGAAACTCGCTGCTCAAACGACGACAGAGAAAGAAAGAACACAAAAGCTCCTGTAAGCTCCATATGCATGTCTGTCTGTACCATGACGCAAGTTTCCTGAAAAGAAACGAGTAATTAAGAGTCAATCTTGTGTGTGTGCTCAGTGTCCCTTGCATCCAGTTCGGTGGGTCCAGGCGGTCAGGTGGTTCACGTAGAGACCAGTGAGGTCACCCTAACAGGTGACCCGCTTAATGGCTTCGGTGTCCAGCTGCAAGGAGGCATATTTGCCACCGAAACACTATCTGCACCCCCGCTCATCAGATTCATAGAGCCCGACAGCTCTGCAGAGAGGTGAACACACACATCTGCACACATCTTCACACACTCATATACACACAATGACATGTTTGGAGATAGCAACATGAATAAAGTGCACATCATCAAAATTGCAGTTTCTAGTTTAACATGTATTAAAATACATACGAGGATACAATCCTTGTGTTTCATTAAATAGACAAAAGAAAAGGCAATAAAATACTGATGTATGAAAAATTAAAGTTTCTAAACTTTAGAACATTTATAATTGAAAGTTTAAAATATTGATGACACACTTTCTGATACATTTTTCAGTGGGTTTTTTTGGTGCCTTTTATAATATGTATACAAATTGAGCATCGTATTTTATTCTATCAGGCTTATCTCCTTTTTTTGCATGTTGAACTTTATGCTGCAAAGTTAGTAATAAGCCAGATAAATGATATAGTGTGAAAGTGTGAAGACTTGAAATGAAAGCCAGAAATAATCTTGTCTTGAGTTGACATTACTAATATTATTAATATTACAGATAAATCATTCTATTGGAATCACAAAACCTCAAATTATCTATGAAGTAGCCAATTAATGTCCTCGCAAGTATGGTGAAGTGTGTGTGTGTATATGTTCTTTCAAAGAGTTACAGTCTTTAGTGCTTATGTAGTACAGCTACACAAATGGCTCTCTGTGTGTGTGTGTGTGTGTGTGTGTGTGTGTGTGTGTGTGTGTGTGTGTGTGTGTGTGTGTGTGTGTGTGTGTGTGTGTGTGTGTGTGTGTGTGTGTGTGTGTGTGTGTGTGTGTGTGTGTGCGCCTCTGACTTTAACGTTGCATTATCAGCCTTATTTAGCTTCCCTGTGTGTGTTTGAATGTGTGGGAGTGTGTGAGACCGATGTCGCCGGTGTAGTAACAGCTCTGCTTGGCTCAGTGTTATGTGCGCTTGTATGAACGTATTTAAACACGTACATGAGCGTAGGTTGGGTTTTCTAAATGTCACCATGGATGTGTGTGTGTGTTTGTGTTCCTAGCTGCACTGTAGTTCATTGATATGTGTTCATAACTTCACTTAAGTTTCTCTGTATGAATTAGAGGTGGAGCTGAATCCAAATATGGTATCTGGCGTGTGTGTGTGTGTGTGTGTGTGTGTGTGTGTGTGTGTGTGTGTGTGTGTGTGTGTGTGTGTGTGTGTGTGTGTGTGTGTGTGTACCGTAACATTAACTGTTAACTTAGGCAATGTACATATTCACAATGTCCACACAGGCATTTATTAGTTTAGAGTGTAGTTTATTAGTTTGAATGGTAATTAGGAACTGAATATCAGTTTTGACATTATTTCCTTTTCAATGATATTAATAGTTATCCATGTTTATTGCTGGATTTCTGAAAACCATAAGCCAATATTATATTTAAGTGTTGCGCCTATTTATGCTTTTATTTGAGTAGAAATGCAAATACAAATAATTTTGCTGCCTAAACAAATGCAAATACAAATATTGGGCTTGCTGCATATCCCTAGTATGAATCCTCAATTGTGTCTGCATTTGTTTGTGTGTGTGTGTGTGTGTGTGTGTGTGTGTGTGTGTGTGTGTGTGTGTGTGTGTGTGTGTGTGTGTGTGTGTGTGTGTGTGTGTGTGTGTGTGTGTGTGTGTGTGTGTGTGTGTGTGTGTGTGTGTGTGTGTGTGTGTGTGTGTGTGTGTATTGATGTTGCCGTCATATTAACAGCTTCTCTAAGTGCTGGGTGTGTTTCTGCACCCCGAGGCCACTCTCTTGTCTCCATTGGCGCCCACACTAACAGCACTAATTACCTACCTTCCCCTCACCCACGCTGGAGGAATCGATAAGTACCTTACTTTCCGCTTGACAGGGTGAATCCAAATAAACCCCTTTACACCACCCTGAAACACATTTAACCACAACTAACAGTTGTTAAAACCATAAGTCTTGTGTGTGGCGGTGACCAACGAGGATGTCCTCCTTTTTAGGTTTTAACTTGTAATTATCCTGCATTAGTGCTGCTAATGCTTTTTCCCCCCTCTCTCTCTCTTTTTCTTTGTTTCAATAAATGCTCTGTGTAATTATGTTTATTGCAGCAGTACTTTGAAAACAGGAAGAAAACTGATTTTAGAGTGGAGGGAGACTTTAAATTTAACTAAACAGTTCTGGCTCTTTCAAGTATAGCCAAAAGTGCCACCTAGAAGAAATTCAAACTTCACCACTAGAAAATAAGTCTAGGTATATTCAGTCTAACATCTCAGTAAAACATGTAAAATATAACATTTTAAGTCTTAGCATAAATGGTATTTTCTGGTTTCATTTGGCTCAACTTCAATTTTCATGCACCAAAGTGAAAAATGACATTTCATTTTCATTTCATGACATGATTTTTCAGTCCACTAGATGGCACTAGTTTGTTTTCTGGTGAGGTCAGCAGATAATAATATCGCAGCAACAATATCGTATCGTGAAGCCTCTGATGATTCCCACCCCTATCGGATATTACTACCACTGCACTGAGATACTTGAGATTCACATTTTAAACGCCCAGTATAGTCGCTGTGTAGCACCAATTTCTGCCAGGAGACATTTAAAAGTGTCATCACTGTGTTTCACTTTTACAGCAAAGACAAATAATGTAAAAAGAAAACTCAGGAAAAAAAAAAAAGAAGTGGAAAGACATATTAATGAGTAAATCTGCAACAAAAAATGAGAAATGGAGGGGGCAGTGAGATAGAGACAAGAGTCTTGGCAGGCTATTTAATCCTCAGTAGACCATAATGAAGATGCCTGACTGTATATTAATACAGGTCACCCACTCAGGCTTAATGGAGGATACATCAAGTGTGCGTGTGTGTGTGTGTGTGCGAGTGTGTGTGTGTGTGTGTGTGTGTGTGTGTGTGTGTGTGTGTGTGTGTGTGTGTGTGTGTGTGTGTGTGTGTGTGTGTGTGTGTGTGTGTGTGTGTGTGTGTGTGTGTTGACAGAGAAAATGCTCAGTGTCTCGCACCCGCAGGGCAGCAACTGCAGGAGGGTGAGGCCAAGTTAAAGTGAGACAAATCACATCTTCATTATCTTCTGTCTGTAGTCTCCTTTGGGTTAGAGGAGGAAAACTACTAATCACTTAGTAGTATTTAGTGGCTCTTTTTAGTTCAGTGCACAAATTCTAAACCGCAGTCATAACTTTTGACCCTCACAACTATACAAAAGTAAAGTACAGCCTTTGTGAGGCAGACTGCTGTTAGAATCACACTGTGTATACTTTCATTAAAGCATTGAATACACTGACTTTGCTGTTGTGTAGATCCATAACCAGGTAAACAAATTACCGGCTTTGAAACCTCTAATTCTCTCCGATATCGATCTTACTCATCTCTGTGATAAATGACAAAAGTCAAACACATCACCTAACTTCGCCTTTTTTCATTAGCTTTGATTTGACTCAGAGATCAGATGAGTCCACTAGCTTGTCCTGGTGCAGCTTTCTACACATGATTAGTGGTATTAGCTATACCTACTGTAACATTTAATTCATGTATTTTCATTTAAAAATGTAATTATGTGTCCTATATAGAAGTAAAGACGGTCTTTTTTTTAGTCTATAAAATGTACAGAGCAGTCAAACTTAATGTGTCCAATTGATGATGTGGATATTGTGCACTGTCACGCTGTCCCGTAATTATTTCAGTCGCTAAACCGATCATAGAGCAATATGCTTTATCGCTAATGAGGAAATTCATGTCATGTAATTGTTTTTTTTGTTAATTCTTAGTTTATTTGTCTGGCTTTATTTCTGTTGGTTTTCTATGCTGGTTGTGGAGATGCCTGATTATGAATGTTTTTTTGTTCTCAGGTCTCTTAGTCTCAATGACAACATCTGATTAAGTAGTTTAAATAAAAATACATTTTCAGTGCAGCGGTAAGGCATAGAGGGGTACACAATACCCAAAACACAAAGCAATGGCTCATGTTGACGCCAAGTGAGTGCTGCTGATGATGTGTAGAGAACCTAAATCTACAGTAGCTCTGCTCTCGGGCTACTTTTCCATAAGCAAGCAAAACTTAAATAGTAGTTTCCTTATAAGCAAATAACTCATTTTTGAATCGCTTTGGACACAAATGTCTCCAAAATGAATAAATGCAAATTTAAAAGCAGCCGTTATAAATTTGCATTAAAAGGAAAAACAACTTGAGGAACATTTTAATGACGTAGAACCATAAATAATATGGACATGTTCTGTGTAAACCAAAACAAACACATTTTTATTAATTCATTATTGTCGTAGCATTCATAATGTTAAAGGAATTGCTTGTTTTTAGCCGTATTGTCTCTGGTTACAGGCTTGCTGTAAGCTCTGCCCTCTGATTGATTGTGTATAAAAACAGTGTTTTACATTTGATTGAATTGTGTGTACTACACTGCCCCCTGCTGGTCAATCTGCAGCAGCAGTAACATCATTGCACAGAGTTAAACTTAATGTAAATGAGGCATGTGGTAGACAAATGAGTGTGACTGTTTATTCAGTTGCAATTCTCTTTTCTGATGTGTTGTTTTGGACACTGTGAAGATTTAATTTGGTCAAATTTTAAGCAGAATATAGTTGCTGTATATATTTTTTTAGCTAACATTGCTGTTAGCTAGTACTTAGCATGCCTTTCCTCAGCATTTTCTCTTTCTCTAAAAGTTAGTGTGCATTGGTTTGATTCTTATTTCTGTCATCAACTTGTTCTTTTGTTGAACTGTTTTAGATTTGGGAATCTTATTACAGTTGCACTTTGTGTTTTTTGGAGGACTTAACGATACTAGCTAGTATATTGATGATAGGAATGGATTGAAACGACATCATCACTCTTAAAGTACGTTTCAAATGCACTTGATTTCACAGATTACTAAGCAAATGAAAGGTTGTGGATTTGATTCCTGGCACTAGTAATGCTCAATATATCAACATGAAAGTTAGAAACATTTCCACATTATCAATGACGGGCTTTAAATAGTCTGAATTTACAGGCACACATCTCAAATCGCTAACACACTGCTGTTTTTCCATGAAAAGATCTTCACATGATCCATGAGTTTAATAGTCACAGCTAATGTGCTTCACTTGCATTCTTCTTCTGATTTATGTAGCGAGGTAGGGAGCCAGGTTTGGGATTTCTAAATGGTGGATGTTTAATATCGGAACAACAGCACTGAAAGCCGCTGTAGCTAAAAATGGTGTGATATACAACGCAGCAGAGACTGTGAAGCTCCCTCAGGTGCCATCTCTGTATGTAAAATGAATTAAAGGGAATAAGAATATCACAGGTAGTGGGATAAAGATTATTGTACGCTTACATGCTTGAGTTTTTCTTTCCCCCTTGCGAACATTTTTGATCCAGGGGGCTAATCATGTCTAAATAGGCACATAAAATAGCTAAATGAACATGTTTTACTTCAGGTGATAGAATGCAGGGTGTGTAGAAGAAATGATATTGAGTGTACAATGTACACACTTAAGAAGAAAGCTTATGTTAATGTTTGGATAACTTTGAAAAGCCTAGTCTTACTCCACTTTGAATATGGGTCACTCAGACTGAAACAACAGCTGAACCTCAGAGGTTTTCCCTGATAAACCTGACACCTGATACCTGACAGTTTTGTCAAAACCAATTTACACACTGACACAGTTATCATCTTGAAGCCCTATCATCTTTTTAACTTCTTATAGCTAATTGTTTTGGTTTTAGGGCTCATTTCATTATCCCACAAGTAGCCAGCAGCTGTTGCTGCGAAAAAGCTGATAAGCCCAAAGGAGACAGACAAAAGACATCTCGCAGCTAAAGAACCTAATATTTTTGCTCAGGGGTGGATGGAGACCTAACTAGAGCAAAAGGGAGAGTCAATATTGGACAAACATCCAACAGGTGGACACAGGCATGACTTCAAACGAATGCTAATGCTGTGTTTCTGTTTGACACACAGTGGTTTGCTGACATTTTCACCATCTATATGGTAATAATATGTCAGAAAATATGTCAGCTTGTTGTTGAACCCCTCTGGCCCCAAGTGGCTAAATAAATCTATTAATGCAGTAAAACAGAACACTTGAGGGAAATCATCTTCATTTTAAAACTTTCAAAAGTTACTTCAATGATGGCAGTCCAGCCAGGGGAGTTTAAGTCTTTTAAGTCACGTCAATTCAAGTCAGATTTATTTGTATAGCCTTATATCACAAATCACACATTTGCCTCAGAGGGTTTTACAGTCTCGCAATACAACATTGCCTGTCTTGTCCGTCAATTTGAATAAGGTAAAACTCCCTAAAAACCCCTTTAATGGGGTACAAATAAGTACAATATATGGTTTACGCCATGTTTCACATAACCCAATCATATCAAAAACTATGTTCAAACTATAATTTATTAGTAAGACTTTGACTGACAGTGATCAGATATTAATAGAACCGAATATAAGTGTTGCAGGGATCATTAATAGGTTGAACTGTAGAGCTACAAATGGATGAAATATTAATTGGAATTAAACACCTTGTATTATTAGTTGACAGTTTTGAAGACCGCTTTGGATAGTATGCGGTCACTTTTGATTATATTAAATGTTTGGTTCTTTAGATTATCAGGTGCTTTGTTGCACATTTCACCACCACCAGTGGTATTGATGACTATTAGATTATTGTGATTCACAGATTTAGGGAAGGAGAGCTTGTGAGCTATATAGCAGGCAAAGGGAGACAGGCTCAATGATAGTCTGATAATCTATGCTGTGAGAAATTCCCTGGCTAGATACATCAATTAAACTAGCTGACCTTACATCCGCATTAACTTTAAACCTGGAGAGACCGTATCCAGTTTTACATTATAAATAATATATGAGTTAATGGAGGAGTAGTGAGTAAGGGGAAGGCATTTATAAGCATATACTCCTTCCTACTTGTTTTATTTGTTCTCTATATATTTATATGTTTTTATACTCTATGTTCGAGATCAATTCAATTACATTCAAGGCTGTTCTTGCCATGGTAACTCTCGCTGTAGGTGTGGCCTGCTGCAGGTTGGAGACCGCCTCCTGTCAATCAACGGTATCCCAACAGAAGACGGCACACTGGAGGAGGCCAATCAGCTTCTCCGAGACGCGGCGCTGACCAATAAGGTCTCACTGGATATAGAGTTCGATGTAGCAGGTTTGTTAAGTTTTTAACCAACTTACTTCTTCACTTAACTTCACTGATGAAACTCTATTATAACTAATATGTCAACTACAGGACACAGTTCATTGTGTCAGAGACCTGTTGTTAGGGTATAATCAAAGAGAGTAGTAATCACTATGTATTCCTTCTCATCTAGTATTTAGCAGTTTTGTGGAGAATGTACAAATAGACATACTGGCACACACAGGATGAACTGGTCAAACTCAGCCACTGAGAGCCTTCGTGTCAGTGCAGGCAGGGGTGGACAGAATAATTGCAGCTCTTTACTTCAGGCCATGGCCCCATTGACATGCTTTTAACCCAGTGAAAAAGTAAAGAACCACATACTATCTGACTTCCAGGCAGCGAAGCACTTAGTTCTGATGTCGGCGTAGACGAAAAAGTGGCATGCAATAAAGATAAAGGCACGGATAAAAGGTTTAATCAACTCGAGTCTCTGACAGGTGAAATTGATAAGGTGTTATTATGTTCACATTTCTGAGGTGCTTAGTATGGCGATGCAGGTTGCTAAGTTAAATTGGCATTTTTAAAAATCATGAAACCAGCAGATTTTTGCTTTTTTTTTGTTCTGGGAGCTGATTTATAACCATCATTTAAAAATACAGCTTTTCACCGAACTATGTAATAAATAAATATCTTTTCTTTTATTTATAGTACATTTTTGAATAATAAGCAGTTTCAGTTCCACAGTCTTTCACAACAGACAGTGTGCCTCCATCCTTTAAATTACACACATATATCTTCTTGTTCACGTAAACACAAAGTTTTTTTTAATGTTGTTTAATTAATTCCAAAAACCAACAGTGTGTTGAACTGCTAAAGAGGATTACCGAAAGCTTTGGGACTGTTTAATTGAAACGACAACGTGAATGTGAAGTGATCAACCCTGATGAACTTCTATAAAATCAGACAAAGACAACGTCAAATGGGTCAAAATCTGATTAAAATGATGATATATGATCTACTTTTTCTATAGTTTTGTGCAAATGATTGAAATTGATTTTTTTTTTTAACCACATGATGACACTACGAGATACTGACTGATTCTGAGCTGTGTAGCTCTCCGCGGTTACAATTATGTTGTTTTTTTTCCACGGCCTTAGTCTTGACTTTCATAATATTGCATCATCTAATGAGTGAACACAGCCGGCAAAAAAATAAAATTTGCATCTGCACAGCAAGAAAACAGAATGATTTCATACCCCAAAAATTTAATGCATCTAGTCTCCAATATTTAGATTTTATGTAGCTATGGTAACCTGTTGATCATCATGTTTGCAGTGTCAATAAATTAGAAGACCTGATCCAAACACCACATGCACTCTTCATGTTTATGCCTTGATATGGACTTGTGTTACTGGTGGTTTTTGTATTATGACTCATATAGTTAAACAGTAAGGATTTGAAGTCACTGATTGCCCCGGAGAAGAACATTTCCGAGGAGTTAAGCACAAGAGCTAAATGCCTTGTAATTACAAATGTTAAGTGTGATGCCTCTTGCATGTGTGTCTGTGTGTTTGCATTACAGAGTCAGTGGTGCCTAGCAGTGGTACTTTCCATGTCAAACTGCCGAAGAAAAGAGGAGTGGAGCTCGGGATCACCATTAGTGGTAGGAACGCACACACACACACACACACACACACGCACACACACACACACACACACACACACACACACACACACACACCAAACACTGTTCATATGATGTATTTTTTGTTTTAAAAGGCTGCTGGCACAATGTTTAAATGTCATGAGACCACCCTGTGCTTCTTTAAAAACACACACATATTTCTTATAGTGACTGTGGCCTTCAAGAAAGTTCAACCATAACTGTCAAAACTGTTTATAACACACACACATCACCAGACAACACACTGTTTTCATCAAGTCCGTTTTTCATTCTATTGACATGAAGCTCAAGCCACTGGCTAAACGTACGTTGACAACCTTCTACACATTTATGATGTTTTGATCTGGGGTTGTTTTTTTATGGTTTAGGCTGAATTAAGTTCCACTTAAAAGAAATGTTAATGCAACACCGTATATGGGTATATTTTACTCATAGTGATACTATTGTGCTTTAACTTTGTAACAATGCCCCCTTAACCCTCCTGTTGTCCTCCGGTCAAGGAAGGACAGGAGGAAGGAAAGGAAGGAAGGAAGGAAGGAAGGAAGGAAGGAAGGAAGGAAGGAAGGAAGGACAGAAAGAAAGGAGTAAGGATGGAGGGAAGAAGGAAGGAAGGAAGGAAGGAAGGAAGGAAAGAAGGAAGGAAGGAAGGAAGGAAGGAAGGAAGGAACGAAGGAAGGAAGGAAGGAAGGAAGGAAGGAAGGAAGGAAGGAAGGAAGGAAGGACAGAAAGAAAGGAGTAAGGATTGAGGGAAGAAGGAAGGAAGGAAAGGAGTAAGGAGGGAGGTAGGAAGGAAGGAAAGAAAAGAGTAAGGAAGGAAGGAAGGAAAGGAGTAAGGAGGGAGTGAGGAAGGAAGGAAGGGAGGAAAGGAGTAAGAAGGAAGGAGGTAAGGAAAGAAGGAAGGAAGGAAGGAAAGAAAGAAAGGAGTAAGGAGGGAGGAAGGAATGAAGGAAGGAGGGAAGGAAGGAAAGAAAGGAGTAAGGATTGAGGGAAGAAGGAAGGAAGGAAAGGAGTAAGGAGGGAGGTAGGAAGGAAGGAAAGAAAAGAGTAAGGAAGGAAGGAAGGAAAGGAGTAAGGAGGGAGTGAGGAAGGAAGGAAGGAAGGGAGGAAAGGAGTAAGAAGGAAGGAGGTAAGGAAAGAAGGAAGGAAGGAAGGAAAGAAAGAAAGGAGTAAGGAGGGAGGAAGGAATGAAGGAAGGAGGGAAGGAAGGAAAGAAAGGAGTAAGGATTGAGGGAAGAAGGAAGGAAGGAAAGGAGTAAGGAGGGAGGTAGGAAGGAAGGAAAGAAAAGAGTAAGGAAGGAAGGAAGGAAAGGAGTAAGGAGGGAGTGAGGAAGGAAGGAAGGAAGGGAGGAAAGGAGTAAGAAGGAAGGAGGTAAGGAAAGAAGGAAGGAAGGAAGGAAAGAAAGGAGTAAGGAGGGAGGAAGGAAGGAGGGAAGGAAGGAAGGAAAGGAGTAAGATGGAAGGAAGGAAGGAAGGAAGGAAGGAAAGAAGGAAGGAAGGAAGGAAGGAAGGAAAGAAAGGAGTAAGGAGGGAGGAAGGAAGGAAGGAAGGAAGGAAGGAAGGAAGGAAGGAAGGAAGGAAGGAAGGAAGGAAGGAAGGAAGGAAGGAAGGAAGGAAGGAAGGAAGGAAGGAAGGAAGGAAAGAAAAAACAGTTAAAAGAGATGGGGTCAATTTGACCCGGGAGGACAACAGGAGGGTTAAACAAAGGTCCGTAAAGAAAAGGTTTCCAGGTTTAGTGTGAAAGAGCTTGATTGGCCGGCAGAGTCCTGACGTCAGCCCCATTTGGGATGAACTGGAATGCTGATTGTAAACAATGCTTTATCACTCCATATCATGGGAGGAAATCCTGGCAGACAGGTTCAAAACTCTTGTGGGAAAACCTGAAACCAGCAGAGTCGAGGCTTTTAAAGCAGTATGTTAATGCCCATGGTTTTATACAAACACATGTGTGAGTAGTGTTCAGGTGTCCACATTACCTCATTTTGCTATCCACAGAATTTTGGTAAATAATGGTGCATAAACATCTTTTTGTAAAATGTATAACTTTACACAGAGGATCCAGTATGTCGTGTTGCTGCTGCTCTGTAAGTCAAAGATTTTACTTTGATGATTGATAAAGTTATTCATCACTGTAAAGCTTTAATTCTGCTGTCCAGGGAGTGATTTACACATTGACTTCAGTGGAAATGACCTACATTCAGTGTTTAATTATCATTAGTCTGGACAGTGTGATTACTTTAGCGTGACAGTATATACTGCATTAGTAAGCAGCAGGAGCTCAGTGATAGGTAGACTGTTGAACCAGGCACATTTTAAAACATTTACAGTTAAGCTATATAAATATAAATACAGAAGTAGGTAATGCAAAGATTGAGAAGTGCTTTTATGACCGGAGAACTGCTGAGATAATGGGTCGGGTGCTGCTAAAACGTCGGGCAGATTGCAGTAAAGCAACCCTCTCAGCCACTATTAGCCACTAGTTTTACAAGACTGCAGATGAAGTGTTACCGAGTAAATGTGTGAAACTGTGACAATGTGAAACTGAACATTTCTCAGGAACTGTGTAAGTTAAATGACATGATGATGGAAATTAGACCGTATTGAAAGGTTGTATGTATTGTAATAAGGTAATTTCAGAGGTATAAGATCACCCTCGACAATTTCATATAAATGATTTGATTATCAAGTAACTCTCAAGTGACTATAAAAAACCTAAATACTCAGACCGATGATCATTATCAGCCCTGACTCTGGATTTTATAGTTTAATTTTAATTTTTGTCTGATTCTGTGCTTGGTATTATGACATAGTAGCGTTGCACAGTTTATGTCAACAGAGGAAACCCTGAAAATCATCTTAAATCAACGTGTCATTCCCGACAATACTGATGTTTAGACAGCTTTTGTTATGAAAATTACAGTCATGTTATTCTGATTAATGTCATACACATGAGAGTTTTCATTTTTTCTTTATACCAGATTGAATAACAGGTTGTAATGTGGCAGTCTCTGAGACAGAAAATGATGCAATGGCGCCATCTTTTGAAATAAACCGTTCACAGCAATGTGGGCAAAGTGGGAAGAATCTGATTGGAAGAGACAGTTTTTTGTGGTTTTTGGATAAGCATGCATATTCTATCCTGCTCTTTTTTTATCCAAGCAGGTAGTTCTTTTAACCTTCCTGTTGTCCTCAAGTCAAGGAAAGAAGGAAAGATGGACGGAAGGAAAGATGGAAGGAAGGAAAGATGGAAGGAAGGAAAGTTGGAAGGATGGAAAGAAAGATGGAAGGAACGTTGGAAGGATGGAAAGAAAGATGGAAGGGAGGAAGAAGGAAGGAAGGGAGGAAGAAGGGAGGAAGGAAGGAAAGATGGAAGGGAGTAAGAAGGAAGGAAAGGAGGAAGGAAGGATGGAAGGGAGGAAGAAAGAAGGAAAGGAGAGAGGAAGAAGGGAGGAAGGAAAGATGGAAGGATGGAAGGAAGGAAGGAAAGATGGAAGGAAAGAAGGGAGGAAGGAAGGAAGAGAAGACAGATGAAAGGAAGGAAGGAAGGAAAGATGGAAGGGAGGCAGAAGTAATTAAAGGAGGGAGGAAGGAAGGAAGGAGGGAAGAAGGAAAGAAAGAGAGAAGGAAGGAAGGAAGAAAGGAAGGAAGGAAGGAAGGAAGGAAGGGAAGGAAGGAACAGTCAAAACAGACGGGGTCAATTTGACCCGGGAGGACGACACAAGGGTTAAAGTGGAAACAGAGGAGGACACATAACATGCAACACACTGAAATACTGACAAGTCTACTATTAACACAAATATTTGTTATAGCCACTGCTAGCACAACATCTCCAGCCCTTTTCAGTGTCTGTTAGAGTATTTGTGATGATTGCAACTCAATTTTTTAAATGTTCATTTTTCGAGAAAGGTCTTTGTACTGCTGTGATAGTAATACTTATATTTGATAGTTATGTTACAATAGTCTTTGCTGTCACTGTTGCATCTTATGGTAATGTCATATCCCTCCATAGCCAGTAAGAAGCAAGGAGAACCCCTCATCATTTCTGACATCAAGAAGGGCAGCATGGCTCACAGGTATCTATTCTATTATATTATATTATAGCCGTTGAATGTGTTTCATTATTACAATGTGTTTACAGTATTTAAAGCCAAGTCTTTTAAATATAGTTGAAATGATAATGTATGTACATCATTCTCACTACATTATGTTTTATAACTCAATTTTCACTTGCTGACTGAACTGAGCAAGATCCTTAATCTTTAGTTCAGGTTTCATGCTAGGAAGTACAGTTTGGGTTCCAGGTTTTCACTGTGACAATGGATGCTGTAGTTCAACAGTGACAGAGCTTATCTTACCTTTCTCTTTCTCTCTCTCTCATCCAGAACAGGAACATTAGAGCCTGGTGATAAGCTGTTGGCCATCGACAACATCAGACTGGAGAACTGCTCCAAAGACGACGCGGAGCAGATCCTCCAGCAGTGTGAGGAGCTGGTCAAACTAAAGATCCGCAAAGATGAGGACAACTCAGGTACGTGTTTGTGTGTGTGTGAATGGTAATGCTGAGTGGTCATGTGGGTTCAGTATATGATGTATAAGATTGATAAATAGACTATGGAATGATCATTTGGACAATAAGTTATTTTATTAATCAGATCTGGTTAATTTTATTTGATTGAATAAAATGGCATCAGTTTTTAGAGAAAACACTATCAGTGGTTGACCAGCAGGTGGTGCTGTTGTCCACAACTTAGACTCATTCATATGATATGAGATGTATAGTGGTGCCTAGTGGTGAGTTGTTGCAGTTGCAAAATAATAGACTGTCAATACAGTATGCAATAACACTATAATCATAACAATAATGTATAAATATTAAAAATTAAAATAAAAAAATGTAAGAGTTGTTACTGTATATTAAACATTGTTAGACAATTTCTTCTCAGATGCCAACACAACATACAGTATGTTTTGTGCTGATGATTTAAGCGTGTATTGGTCATATAACACACCAAACACTGCACTTATAAACATATAAACACTTATAGATTTAACTCTGACTGGTGCCACTGATGCAAAATGATAATAATAATACTTTATACAGTGATTCAAATAAAATGATCTAAGTAATCAGTTGCATTCCAACTCCATATGCTGTATCTGCTGCAGTTCAGATATGGATGATTTTAAGAGAATGTGACAGAAAAAGATCTGGATTTGTGTGATTCGACAATCTGAATAAATTAACATTTTCATGATGGAGAACAGAGCTGTCAAACTGTCCCTCTTTATGTTTTAGAGTGATATGAGAAAAAGAGACACACTAACAGACAGGACAAGATTATGTAACCATGCTAGATGAATCAGAGTGTGTGTTCATATACACATCTCATGAACACTCACACATACACACTGACATAGGGAGTAACATTCAGAAAGTATGTGTTCATGCTACATTATGACAAGGCAGTCTTCTCACTGGTTACCATGGAAACTGTATCTTCCTCACCAGTGTTGTCTTGAGAAGTGTTTTGACCTACTTGTAAAGTGAAGTGTGTGTGTGTGTGTGTGTGTGTGTGTGTGTGTGTGTGTGTGTGTGTGTGTGTGTGTGTGTGTGTGTGTGTGTGTGTGTGTGTGTGTGTGTGTGTGTGTGTGTGTGTGTGTGTGTGTCCTTATGTGCATTTGAAATGAACAGGTAACGTCAGGCAGTATCAGTGCTTTAGTGTGTTTTAGTATATCAGATTACCTACATACATCAGGCAGGTTCATCTACTTCTTGGAGTTGAAACATTAGAATGATGTGTGTGTGTCTGTGTGTCTGTGTGTGTGTGTATATATATCAGATGAGCAGGAGACGTCGGGCAGCATCATCTACACAGTGGAGCTGAAGCGGTACGGAGGCCCTCTGGGTATCACCATCTCAGGCACCGAGGAGCCTTTTGACCCCATCACTATATCTGGCCTAACCAAGAGAGGCCTGGCCGAGAGGTGCATGCTCACACAGACACACACACACACACACACACTCATGCACACACACACTCATGTACACACACAGTCTTAGAAATCTAGGTTGCCAGTTTGAGCTGTTAAGCATTTGGAAAAGCACTGCAGTAGGAGATTTTTGCATCATTCTCTTTTACTAATATTTAGCTTCAGTGTCACAACACATACTGTAAATTTGCCCTGATGCTTTTTAAACATTGTGGAGGTTTTTTTTACCATTAGCAGAACAATAGGGCCACTGGTTTCCACGTGATCGAAATTTGGTGTGGAAAATGCAACAAAAACCAAAACCAAAAACATAGAAATGCACCAACAATGATCAGATAAAAGACTGCAAAACAAATACACAAGGATGTAAAAAACACAGGATTTAAAGTATTTGTAAAACGGGCTCTGCAAATGTTATATGAACAACTTTAGCGATTCTCACAATGCGTTGTGGTTAGTAGATATATTTTTAAGAAAACTCTACAGAGCACCTTTAACTGAAATAGTAAATTACATAAAATCCTGCGATGTGCATTTTATGTGTATAACACATACAAGTACAGTTACTTGGCTTCATTCACTGACTGAGCCGACAGCACCAATCCTACACAGCTTAACACGGTTCAACTGCAGCTTCACCGTGGCTCCACACGAGATATCAAGTGGGTGAACGCAGTATGTTCAGTGTGGAGCAGGTGAGCTCACATGGCCAATATACACCCACCTCAGCTGGCAGCAAACAGGAACACTTTGTCTCATCGCACCAAGGCAGTTGTCCTTTTTTGCATTTGTTCTTTTGTATATTTTAGTTTTAAATGAGTGGTTCATGGATTCACAAGTGGACACGTGTGATTCCTAAAAAAAAACATTACGTCATCTTTGTTGTGATGCAGGTGTTGTTCTCGGGTCTTTGGACATTTGTGCCGGCTGCATGCCCACCTCTCTACCATATCATGTTTCACTATGTCTCAATAGGTAGTTGATATTGATAAGCAACGTGAGAAGAGCTGCTTTAAGTTTGCATCCATTTTAGTGACATTATGCAGGTGATGCACACATAAGATCTGCTGCTGATGGTTAAAAACTTGGGTATGTTGTTCATGTTGAGGTTGCACTAAGTACTAAATCCTGTCAACAAGAGATTTGACATCTTCTATTTATATTACACAGAATATTATGTGACTTTAACCATCAGTGGAAATATATAGTGCATGTTATATTCTTAATGCAGAGCTTAATGCACATCAGTGAACAGAATAACTATTATCCCCTGTGGTGCTAATGGTCATGACTGGAGATTAAGGGTCATGAACTCGTCTTCTTGTTTTGCCCCATGGAAGCAGTAACTGATTTAAAAACAAGATAGTTAGACTGGTCAACTCAATTAAACCACTGGTTTGACTAGATTAGACGAAAAATGAATTACAATCTTGTTCGCCCAGCATCCATATCAAGATGAAAAATATAATCAGTCAAGACTTTATGTGATCACACTGAAGCTTAAACCTAACTGAGTCACATGTAGAAACTCATTTATATTGCCATATTTAGCACCACAACCCCACCCAACCTGCAGGCTAAAACCTTATTAGGAGAAATAATAGGAGCAGCCTCGGCTAATGTAGGGATTCCCCACCAGCAGCTGAGCGTGCAGCAGGTGCCATGTGACATGAAGTGATGGCAGATGTGATAATGAGAAACATAATGCAGATGGAGAGATGGGGCAGCAGCAGCAGCAGCTAAGTGTCCACAGTAACAAGAGTGAACAGAAGATGACATAATGGTTTTCCTGAGTCATAATCGTCCGCTGGTGAATTCAGCTTACATCCAATCCACCACGCAGCACTTATGTCACAGTGAAATGTCAGCTTTAATAACTGGTTCACATGTTATTTCACCAAAACACACCCAGAGAGGCAGCTTAGTGTCTTACTATACTAACACTAACACACACACACACACACACACACACACACACACACAATGTGACCCAATTTCCTGGTGTTTGTGATGTAATTGTTCTATTTCCTGTTCTAAACTGTTGTCGATAAAGCACTTTGCATCAGACCTACTTGCTAAAAGCTCTCCATAAATAAACCTGGCTCAGCTTGACACAGAAGAAACTACAGGAGTACAGATGATATCAATATTGCTACATCTGTGTGGCATAGACCCAGTTTTTCGTTGAGCCTTTTGAGTATTTTAATTTTGTTAAAATAGCTACGGTCAATAGAAACTGAAGATGTAAGTCTCACATTAAATGTCTAATAGCTACGTTGGTCCACAGTGCAAAACATACTAGTTTCACAATAAAGGCTGTAAACTTATTAGTTGAGTTTTTTTAGTCTATTCTGACAGCGAGGGAAATACTTCCTGTTGCTCTGTTCAGCCAATCACAAAGCTTTAAATTCTGGATTTCTAAAGTGTATATTTTTGAATTGAAAGAACATCAAACAGTTACTGAAAAAACAGAAATAACCTAACAGCTCAGATAAATACACAATGCAAAGACAATCTTGAATCTTGAAACTGCATGCAACTATATGGTTCCGGCTATAGCAGCATCCATAGCAACCACCATAGCAACAATAGAAAGCCTGAAAAAAATCTTTAAAATAACTGACAAAATAAACATCATATACATGAAAATGAAAATAAAATACATGGTTCCCAATAAAAATGTAATCAAAATGCATTTTAGTGCCAAAACTATCTTCTAATATTGCATTTTCTAATAAAAAAATAAAAGGAATTGCAGCCATGTTGTTTGTTTGAGCAGACACAAACCTGACAGTCATGTGACGTGGACACATGACAATTTTAGAGCAGTTATAAAACTAATATGTTTTGCACTGTGGGCCAACGTAGCGATGACACATGTTGATGTTGCTTTACACACATGCCTATGAATTTACAGTTTGATATATGGGTCAATAAGTGTGTGTGTGTGTGTGTGTGTGATAAGAGCTCAAAGTAAATGTTATTTAGTTACATCGCTAACAAAGTAGGCCACAAGATAAAAGCACTGTTAACATTTTACACCAGGTTTAACACTGTGCCCACTGATAAAGGGATTAAAGAGAGCAGGTGTTTTTCATTCCAGAGTCACCTTGTTGTGACCTGAAACTAGTCATGCTGTTGCTTACATAAATACATAAATGTAGCTTCGACATAAATATCTTTCAATTAAATCAAAAATTCTAAATCTGATTTTGTAAACAGTGACAGTGTCACTACTGTGCTGGCGCCTAATGTTTCAGCATTTCAGCAAACTTGTGTGCTACAAATTAGATTTGTGTATTACTGATTTACCCAGGCAAATATGTTTCGTCTTAATTACATTAAACATAATTTCTCTGCTGGAAATAAATGAACTACTGGTGTCACTGTGTCCCTTTGAAGCTGTTTAAACTAGTTTTAGAGTCATCAACAGTCTGTTAACACGTGTTTTACCTTAAACCTCATGTCTCAGTAAGCTGTCCCTTAACCCTCCTGTTGTCCTCGAGTTAAGGAAGGAAGGAAGGAAGGAAGGAAGGAAGGAAGGAAAAGAGGGAGGGAGGAAGGAAGAAGGAAAGAAGGAAAAGAGGGAGGAAGGAAGGAAGGAAAGAAGGAAGGTAATCGGGAGGAAAGAAAGAGAGAAGGAGGGGAAAGGAAGGTAGAAAGGAAGGAAGGAAGAAAGGAAGGAAGGAAGGAAGGAAGGAAGGAAGGAAGGAAGGAAGGAAAGAGGGAAGGAAAAGCAGGAGGGAGGGAAGAAGTAAGGACAGAAAGGAAGGAAGAAAGGGGAATGGAGGAAGGAAAGAAAGAGAGAAGGAGGGAGGGATGAAGGACAGGGGGAAGGAAGGAAGGGAGCAAAGAAGGAACAGTCAAAACAGACGGGGTCAATTTGACCCGGGAGGACGACACAAAGGTTTAATGTGCATAGTATAGAATTACACTTTACTGTGTGTGCCTGTGTGTCCTCTTACCTATGTGTGTATGTGTGAATTTGTTTGTTTTCATGTGTGTCCAGGACAGGGGCTATTCATGTAGGGGATAGGATATTGGCCATTAACAGCGTCAGTCTTAAAGGAAAGCCTCTGAGTGAAGCCATCCACCTGCTGCAGATGGCCGGAGAGACGGTCACCCTCAAGATAAAAAAACAGCTCGACGGTAAGTATGAAAACTGTTAGCATGATGTCTGGCTCGATGAATCTGGTTTTGATTAAACAAAAATCACATTCTTGATCTCTGTATAAATATTCACAAACATCTGACCTGAAATTTGTTGCAGTCTGTCTTTTTCAGTCAGACTTTTCCTAGATGACTGTAAACTGTGCTAAAAATGCTGAAATTCCCCTGCCATGATGACTTGAAATCTAATTTGCAAGCACTCAGATCCTAATGAGTCCTGAATTACAGCTTTATTAAATGCAGATGCATTAGATAGCTCGGCCAATGTGAGCCGGGGCTTCACTTGTACAAGATATCTTCTGTACTAGAGACTCTTCAAATGTGTATATACAGAAAAGAAAGGTTCCATCAACCTTTTCCAAAAAGTGAGCTTATTATCTCACAATTTCTTTGTAATTTGATGATTATTTTATCTGACAAACCCAATTACAGCTTTTTCTCACCAAGATGCAGAGGAGAGGAAAGCAGCAGAGGCAGAGGATACGACAGAGAATGAGCTCAGTGACCCTGATGAGGATGATTTGACGGACAGCCAGCAGACCAATAAGCTGTCAGAGCTTTACTCCACGACCATACCCAGTGTCGACTCCGCCATGGAGTCATGGGACGGCTCAGGGATGGACGCCGGCTATGGCAGCCAGGGTGAGCTTTGTATTACAAGGGTAGAAGGCGAAAGGTCATTATGTCCTACACGGCAACGCATATTTAGTGTAACTCTTACAAAAGGTGGATCCTAATTAATGCTGTGCCCAAGAAAGCTCCATGGTTACCATATTATTCCTTAACATCTGTCTCCTACACAGGTACCTACAGCCACCAGGCAGCTGGTATTGCCCTGCACCCTCATGAGTGGCGTAGCGCTAAGCAGCAACGCGGCACCACGCCTCCTCCACGCCGGAAGAACTACCCCTTCAGTGACGGAGGCTTCAGTGAGGATGACTGGGACAAACCACCAGGGTAGGACTTAAGTTCATTTGATCTGTTTAACTACAAACCATGCATCCTTTATGTTGTCAATAGAGTTTTACATCACTGGAAATACGTCAGGCCATAATTGGTTTATTTTTATTTTGTACTGCATTAAAATCTGATCATGTAGACTTGCAACTTGCTCCATTTATCCACCGTAGCGAACATCAAGTTTGCATTGATTTATGTCAGCATTACATTATTGTTGTGCATACTATGTAGTGATTCGTGCTACATTAAGTGCATTGTTTTAAACATCTATGCACTGATTTGCCTCATAATGATAATAATGTGAAACATTAATGCAGACTTGATGTTCACTCTGATGATTATACAGCTCAAACAATTTTTAAGACTTTCGTACCGCACAGAAATAATTGGAGACTAATGGATGCCTGCAGCGGTGTAACATGGTTTTCACAGTGGTTAGCTGTGATCTAAAAAATTATGTGATTTCTATTAAATTAGCTAAAAACATACAAACCATTTTCATTTAAATGGCTAAATGGATTTAATGGAATAATTCAGTCATCTCATTTTCATAATTGTATATTGTTTCCAGCAGTAGGCTATGGTTATGAACACTTTAAAAAACGCTATTGAAGCTGAAAATCATCTTGTGAGTCTCAGTCAGTGTTTCATTTTCTAAAGCAAAACCATAACATTGTCAATGTATGATGATGAATAACTCCACAAAGAATTCACAGTGAGGTGAACATTTCAGTGTGGAGGTTAAAGCCCTGAAGTCAGTGAGACTGATATCTGGAGGTGTCTCTGTGTACATAGTGATGAGTCAGGAGGTTGAGCCTTGTGAGTATAAAAACATTCACTGGGGTTATATAACACCACTGGGGGTGGAGAGACAGAGGAGAGAGAGTCAATTAATCCTGTCAGTTGAGGACATTCACTGTTAAAAGATTACTCATGTTGGATTTAACCAGAACAAATAGCCTTGTCCTGCACTGACGCAGCTGTGTTCACATCAGCTTTGTTGATGATGCTACCCCATCGCTGATAAGAGCACAAGGATTTTCACCTTGGGTAGACTCAGTTTCACAGTATAGCATATTTATTCATATTTGGTCTGGTAACTGTTTTAACCCTCCTGTTGTCCTCCCGGGTCAAATTGACCCCATCTCTTTTGGCTGTTCCTTCTTCCCTTCCTTCCTCCCTCCCTCCCTCCCTCTTTCTTTAATTGTTCCTTCGTTCTTCCCCTCCTTCCCTCTTTCTTTGCTCCCTCCTCCTTCCATACTTCTTTCCTCACTTCCTTCCTTCCTTCCTTCCTCTTTTCCTCCCTCCCTCCCTCCTTACTCCTCTCCTTCCTTCCTTCCTTCCTTCCTTCCTTCCTTCCTTCCTTCCTTCCTTCCTCCTGTCCCTCCTTCCATACTTCTTTCCTCACTTCCTTCCCTCCTCTTTTCCTTCCTCCCTTCCCTCTTTCCTTACTTCCTTCCTCTTTTCCTCTCTCCCTACCTCCCTCCTTACTCCTTTCCTTCCTTCCTTCCTTCCTTCCTCATTCATTCCTTCCTTCCTTCCTCCTGTCCCTCCTTCCACGTTTCCTTCCTCCCTTACTTCTTTTCTCCCTTCCTTCCTTCCTCTTTTTCTCCCTCCCTCCCTCCTTACTCCTTTCTTTCCTTCCTTCCTTCCTTCTTTTCTCCCTTCCTTCCTCCCTTCCTTCCTTCCTTGCTTCCTCCTGTCCTTCCTTGACCTGAGGACAACAGGAGGGTTAAGGTGCAGAAAATGTTCATGTTTTACTTAAACAGTCCAGTTTACACATTAAAAAACAGCTGTAACCAAAAGGTTTGTTTTGTTTGGTGGAATAAAACTTTTTTTTTCTCTAGCAACCAGTGACACTGCCACTGGGTGAGATGAATTGGTTTCCAAAGCAATTTATCTTCATTGCATATGTGTTTGTGACAGATTTATCGGCCAACCACCAGACGGTATTCTGTTGGATCCAGAAGACAGTTTCTGGTGTCAGGCGTTGGAGGACTTGGAAACCTGCGGCCAATCAGAGCTGCTCAGAGAGATCGAGGTCAGTGAGCATGTTAGCATGTTAGCATCCACCTCAAACATAACCTTCAGTCATCAGCATTAAACTTCCTTTGTGAAAATGGTGGAACCCAAAAGTTACCCTAAACAAATAACATGTTAGTCAATCATTTACATATATAGGCACATTTAAGCTGGACTTATATCTAGGAGTAACTGTGTTTACATCTTTCCTTTATGATATAGACCTATATATGCATTTCATATCTGTTTAGCCTCTTCTTATTGCTGTGATGTAGTCTACTACAAAGCCTTATGGCAGCACAAGTTTAAGCAGCTTTAGATACACAATTGTGATATAATATCAAAACCATTAACACATCATCCTCAGCCGCTGAATATTTGAACCATTAACAGTAGCATTACTCAAAGATCATAAGACCTTAATGTAGGCTACAGTGACTTTACCATCAATATCGCTCACAAATTCACTTTTTTTACATTATGGAGATGAATATACTCACTGTTAGAGCAGTAATTTCACCACAGCTGAGGCTTAAGTGTGCACATGTGCATTTATTTGTGCAGGCATCCATTATGACAGGCACAGCCATCAGTCTGGGAGTAGACGGTGTCAGCAAGCCTCCAGCTGAGCCCATACTGAGCCACAACAGGATGAGCCCGTTGCGGAGAAATTCCCTCCTGCACCAGGGAAACCTGCTGCACCAGGGTACACACCTCCACGAGGAGGTCAACCTGCATGAGGAGGCCCAACTCCACCATGGTAATTCAGTGGTCCCTTAAAATAAGACATAACATAATGGAAGGAAAATGAAGTTTTATGTAGTATCTTTCCATGTATGGAAGTGCTTTTCACTAAATCCTGGTTGAAATACTGTTAAATGTTGCTTCCATTTTACCAAGACGCCCACCTGCACCAGGAGGCCCATTTCAACCAGGACGCCCACATGCACCAGGGAGTCCACATCCTCCAAGAGAACCAGTCCCCTCTTATGCACCACGATCCCAAACCCAAGGCGTCGTTGAGAGTGTCGGAGAGGACGTGGGAGTCTCGTCGAATTAAAGAGGAGATGCAGGGGATTCTGTCTCCAACACCTCTGGAGCTGCATAAAGTGAGTTTTTAAACCTCTGTTTGAAGATGTGGTTTATGATCTGGATTAAGGCTAGTATTGAATATAAATAGGTGAAGGGAGGGCTAGAACTTATAGGACAAACATTAGGAACACATGAACCTAACTGAACTTAAACGTCACTTTTTTTCCTTAAATTCAGTAAAGAGTTGGGAACACATTTCTATCATTGCTCTGAAGATATTGCAAAATAATGTGATAATAATGAGGATATTAATACTGCCCTCATGTCTGTGCATGGAGTGCCAGGAGGTGATAAACTGGTTTTCTCCAAAGTAAAACAATAAATAAATAAATAAAACACAAATGAGATTCAGTGTGTTAATTATCCAGCTTTAGCGATGTTGGTAGTTGTATTTTTCAGCTTTAATCAGAACTAGACAAGGTGTTTTCTCCTGTTTCCTGTCTCTATGTAAAGCTAAGTTAATTGCCTCCAGCTCCATACTTAACACATAGACACGAGAGCAGTATTGATCTTCTCACCTAACTCAATCAGAAAAGCAAATAAGCCTGTTTCTCAAAATGTCAGCCTTCTCTTTAAAGTTCAGTTCAATGTTAGAAAGCTGACTCACCTCCAACTCTATTGGAACAGTTTCGGGGGTATTTGTTGCCAGAGTCTCTCCATCCACTACATCACCTAAATGTGTTCATTTGATCTCTCTCTTTGTATTCTCAGTTTAAATCTGGCAACTTTCTGAGTGTCAAGGAAATGTCCATTGATTGAAATAAGTGTTTTTTTTGTCAATGTCTGGTCAGTTTCCAGCTGAACAGAACTTTTTACACAGCAGACAATTTGGCTCATCGTAGTAGGAAAAGTACTGGTGCTACTACTTTACAACATTAACGATTGCTCTGTTTTATTCAGATGTCCAAGCAAACCATGACAGTGTCACTGTGAGCATGCATGCACAAAGGACTCTTTTCATAGCAGACGTTATGACTCGTCAAAGTAGGAAAAGTCCAGATGGAATTAATAAAATCAGTGATGGCTGCAGTGCATTTATGGGAGCCAGTTCCAGGGCTCTGGTATTGTGCATGCTCACTCACTGACATGGCTTACTGGGACAATTAATGGAAAGAAACCATTCAGGGTACTGTTGACATCTGCTTTTCCTGCTTTAACAAGTCAAAATATCTGCTGTGCAAAGGGTTAATAACAGGGCCCTGAAGCCAAAACAGCTATATTTTGCCATGTCAAAATATCTCTTATCTTTACTTAAATCAGACTAATTTACTTACAACTATATTCTAAAACCTTGTTCAACTGGTTCAAGTTGAAATACTGCTTTTTTTATGAGTTTGAGAAGCACATAAATGTTTTACAGTGCAGTGCGTTATGTAATATCGTATAGAATGTACAATACAAGCAGCCTAACCCTCTTGGGCAACAGTTATGCTGGCAGCTACATGTCTTCACCCCCATTTGGATTTATAATCATGACTTCATTCAAGGGGGCCTGTTTAAACTTGCAGAGCCCAGGGCCAGAATGAAAATACATGTATTTTAAAACAACAACATTAACTCGGGTCAAATCCTCTGCTGTTTTACTGATGGGCTCTTTGGACATCAGCCAAAATACAACATGCAGCCTTTTAATGGTGTCTCATTAAAAGATAATCAAATATTTATATAATATCACCATTTCCTTTGTTTAGTTTAACCCACAGTTCATAGCAGAACATGTGGTCTGCATTACTAATTATAGAAGATTGTGCATTTAATCATGACTCAGTAAAGCATGCAGTATAGATATATAGTGTACTGTATATCCTACACTGTAACACAGGGGGTTTAAATCAGCCAATGACAACAGAATATAAAAACATACTTTACAATCAGTTTTAGGGCCAAACTTTAAGGGAAAAAAAGGACAATGTCCATATTTAATTTCAAAAAAGTGGCTAAATGTCACCAACATAAGTTTTGCTTCAAGCATGCCAAAATCTGGCATTCAGGCCCAGTTGAGAGTCTGTGGCCTGTTAAATTGGTGTTAGTATAGCTAACTGTTCAACCTACTGAAAAGGTCATTTCACCCATTTACTGCAGTCTTACTTGTTTTTCTACTTCTGCTTCTTCTTCTTCCACGAATAAGAGGAGAAGTAAACAATGACAACACAACACATTACAGTGCTAGGACTTTTCAATCAGACTATCTGTGATATAAGAATGGTTGGCTCACTTGTTTTGTCTTTCTGTGATGTTTTTGTCGGATTATTGGAGGAACACCGACTAATCTTTTCTTCTTACAGAGGTGATCAGCTGGCCGTCAGCTGCTGTCTGTGTTTTCGTAAAAAAAAACAAAAGTTAAACAGAGCGCAAAGACCTTTTGATCCGACACCATCTGTCGTTTAGTACTATCTTTTGCATGTGGCTTGTGTCAGGACCCTTCAAGACAACCTGTGCTCTGACCATTATAGGCTTAGGTTTAGGGTTTAGGGTTGCAGAGCGATACAATAACGTTTTACTCCTCACAGAGAGCCATTGTTTTCTATTCATGTTTAAACCAACCTCACTTATGCTCTCCTCCTGTAGGTAACTGTGATAAAGGACCCAGAAAGTGATGACTTTGGCTTCAGTGTGTCAGATGGCTTCTTAGAGAAAGGAGTTTACGTCAACATGATCCGACCTGACGGACCAGCTGACAGAGCCGGGCTCAAACCCTACGACAGGATCCTGCAGGTAATGATATAGACATGAATTTAATGTTTGAGGATGTTCACATGTGTATGTCCGGGACAGCAAGACAGCAGGGCACAGAAGAGACAAACAAAAAGGTTTTCATAGCTTTAATAATAGAGTGTTGGTCACCTTACCACTATCCTCTCAAGACTAGACTGGTAGCAAAAAGTCCCTGAAACAAGCGAGCCATGGTGCAGTTATGGCTGCGGTTACGGCCTGGCAGAGCAAAGAGAACAGATCCTATGAGTCTGGAGAGGTTTGCGGTTCTGAAACTGCAGACATTCACTCACTGCAAAGGATTTAGCACCAAATAATAAAAATGATGATGTTATTTTGATACTTTTCATTCATTTTTTTAAAAGTTTGGGTCTCCTAAATTGGGGTATTTTGTATTTTTTGGCTCCAAATTTTACCAATGTCCTTGTTTTTCTTTTCATTTTTAGAGATGCAGCTGTGCTCCAAGATCACAGTAATTAACTTAATTGCTGAGTGCAACGTTATTATCATAATAATAATGGCCAAAATGACAAAAATAAGACTTTGCAATCAGGAATAATCATTTAACCTCTGTCGTTGTTAGAGCTAATGAGCCAGCAGGTGTACCATTTAGAAGATAAGTCATTTACTGACTCTCTACTGTCTTTTTTGCAGGTGAACCATGTAAGGACAAGGGACTTTGACTGCTGCCTGGCGGTGCCTCTGATCACAGAAGCCGGAGACAGACTGGAGTTGGTCATCAGCCGCAACCCACTGGCCATCAATGACACAGAGGACAATAACAACACCTTAGATCACCCGCTAGACCTGTAACAGACACACAAAAAGAGACAGATGGATCTCTAGACATACACACACATTCAGTCTGTCACACTCAGGCAGGAGACACAGTATAACTGGTAATGAAATGTAAACTAACATCTTCTCTAACTGATAAAAACACACATATATACACACACTCCACCGGCTTGCAATAATTCAACTTAAACACAGAGACTCCTACAGTAACACACACACACACACACACACTTGCATGCTCACACAGTCGCCCCCTCTTATTCACACTGGGTTGAACTGCTGTCATACAGTATATTTCTTTGTGGAAGCACCGCCACACGACACAAAATGACCAGAGACTCTCCTGAGGACTGGCTTGAAGTCTTCAGCATTGTTCCAATATATTAAAAAAGAAAAGAAAAAAAACACTTACTTGGCACTTTAACTGGTTCTGAAATTTTAAATCCTGTTTTTACTTAAAACAAATGAACAAAATATGCCATTTGGGTGAGGTAATTTAATGCCAGACCACAGGCTTATAGAAATTTCCAGTCCTGATGGTACCCGAGGGATCTGCCTTATTACACAATATTGTAAGTGATTTTAGTAAATTTCAAGTCAAGCTGTGTTGAAAAAAAGAGAGAAATTGCATTGCCCAGTTTGCAGATTTCATTTGTTTTAAGAAAGAACACTTAATTGAAGATTAAACTGACTGTTTATAAAGGAATTTCTTCTTTTTATTTATAGTGTCTGACTATAGATGTAGCCATTGTAGAAGTCAATATTGTTCAGATAATGCTGCTTCAATGCATTTTCCATGAAGAATTTACTGGAAAGGTCAGGTTTAGCTGTTTTCAAGCTGTTTCACGGAGGCTGACTTCTACATTGGATACTTACTGCGTATCAAAAGGTCAGCACAATGACATTATCCAAAAGAAAATCTAAATTTGTGCCATCATTACAACGTCAAGACAATGATGTCATTAAAACTGCCAAACTGTTTTTGTTTTATCCAGTCATCGAAGGGAAGATAAAGCAGGAAAGGGATTGATTTCCTCTCCTAACAAAAAAAAAATGGAAGTTATTAACAAATGAAACTGTTGCTGCAGCATAAATGAGCAGCTGTGCTTGTGGAGATGTGGAGGAAAACTTGCCTACAGAAGAACATCTTCCTGCAAAGACATTTCAAAGATTTTGATTTACCCTTTTCAGGGTTTTTTTCTTCTTCTTCTTTTGGACAAATGTTGGGGGAGTTGCCCATCTATATCGCCCAATATGTCACCACAGTTGTCTTAGAGCTCATCTCAGCTGATTGCTGCCTACAAAGTCAAAGAGCAGTAGCTACTATGTATGCATTATAAATAGCAAAAATCATGATTGAGATCAAGTTTGAGGATCGTCAATAATAACACCAATTTATACCAATAAAGGTGTTGTGTGTAACACTTCTGAGAATAGATAGATTTACCACATAGACTTTGAGACATTAGAATAATTGCCATAAACAAACAAAGCCAAGCAGCCTGTCAGATTCCAGCAGCCTCAAAACTGTATTTTGCTCTAAAATATAGATTTTGGGGATAATTGATTTATGTCATCAAGTAAGAATAAAGCACTGCTCTTCAACAACAAACAGAGCTATAGCTTTAGTCTCTGGTGAAAGCAGATGGTATAAGAAATCATAGGCTAATATAAACTGTTATCTTTACAGTAAATAGACAAACATGTGATATAAGGTCCAACTGTAATTTCCTCTGGCATACACCAAAGTTTGCCTTGGCAGGAAGAGTTCACAGCTAATATACAAATGGGCTACTCACAGCATTCTGCTGTTTATAAGACCAGTGCCAACTCAAAAAAGATAAAGAGACACAGGTAACAGAAAAGCTGGATATAACTTAGGAGCCTGTTTTATTTTTAAGGGTTCTCAAAAATATGTGATTTAGCGTTAATGCTTTTGTCTCTTTGTGCTCAAAAGATTTGAGGTTGCACCACATATTGCTACTCAAATAATTTACACATGCAATTGAGCATGTTAAACATTAATTCATATTGGCTGTGTCAAATGTACATTATTCTATGACTACTTAAATAGATAGGTGGCTAGTTCCAGTGATTCCTCAGTCAACAGGAAAGTCCAAAACAGGTCAACAACCTCCTCTTTGCAATTGGAAGCAACCAAATTTTATTTTTTTAAAGTGATGCAAGCATCTACAGGACTACTATTTTAGAATAGATGGTACTAACCATCATCACTGCACAAAGTATCTTCACATGATCTCTATAAGTCAGCCATGAAGACTCAAGTGTTACTGCTGTTTGGCTTTGTATGGAGGACTGGCCCTTTTGCAGCATAAAGATCACAAACAGAGTTAACAGCATCATCTGCAAATGTAGAGATTCACTGGACAGGATGCTGATAAACATAAGTACTAAATTTAAGTATGAAGACTGGGGACAAGTCACACACACACATACAACAAAAGGGCAAGAAACAATGCTGGTTGTGCATGTGTTTCATCATGTATTTGTCTTAAAGTGTTCACATGTTTCTATGTGTTTGGCTGCTATGTATTCCTGCACCTCTGTTTACGATGTGCATGTTCATCATGTGTGTCGCAACATTTATTTCTATCTTTGTTGGTGTGTCTGAAAAGGTGCATATATATGTTACCCTCCCAATTTGATTAATCAACATTATTGAAGCCGCATATTAGCGAGAATGCCTGGTTTTGCACGGGACAGGAACTGTAGATAGTTTCTTACAATCATGTTGGGAAGGGATTGTCACTTCTCAGCCAGTATTACGTTACAGTACAACGGTAATAGCAACCAATAAATCTTTCAACCTATATGGGGAGTGGGAGAGGTTGTTGGCTCTGGAAGTATTATGTTGTCCCATTTAAAATGTTATATAACAAATATAATGGACTTTCAGAGATAATGTTATTATGATCCTGTAGTTTTATGTTGTGACCACCAGTTTTAATTATTACATCTTCATTTTGGAGAAGTCACCTATATGGCATTGCAGGTGAGAACAAAACATTGTGCTATTGTTATTTAATTCATCCAGTATAGACAGAATTTAAAAAAAACAAAAAAAAACTGATTTAAGCTGCAAATTGTATTACCAGCAGGGTAATCTTTAACTTCCAGATACCAATAGTAACTACCATAAAATAAATATAAGTTCTGTGATTGGATATTTGCATTACAATGCATCTAAGGAGTTGCAGTCAACTTTAGAGCTGCAACTATGTTTTGATCAATTGAGTCAACAGGAAATTAACTGGCACATGGCAACAATTGATTAGTCTTTTTTAACTTCTCACATTGGACAATTTAATGCTTTTCTTTGTCATACATGATAGGAAAGTTGGGTTTTGGACTCTGGGTTAAACAAAACAAGACATCTGGACAAGTCACCTTTGATTTTGGGAAATTTCAACTAGAAATATTCATCAATTTCTGACATTTTGTAGACCAAACAATTAAGGGGGGAAATAATTGGCAGATTTATCAATGATGAAATTGTTACATACAACTTTAGTCAACCTCTCACCTATATACAAAGGACTGTACAGTTACCAAAACTATAATTATTAATGTCATATATTGATGATTTAATGAGGAGAGTTTCATGCCCATCCTAGCAACTACATTGTCTATTCATAAAAAGACTGGGGCTTTAACTTCCATAACGGCCAAAATAACCTCTCCCACTTTGCAACTCCATGGCATGTGGTTATTGTATTAAGACAAACGTGAAGAAATCTGAACCTATCATTTAATAGCTTTTCAAAACTTTCCCACCTCTCCTCTCCTCTTATTTTAGTCTGTTTGGTAACAGCAGACATTCCTTCCACTTCCTTCACCTCCTGTTTTTCATGATTTTCTCTTATTACTGCCAAAACTGCTCCAATTATCTGTGGATTAACAGGGCTGAGACTGGCTGTCCCTCCCCTCCTACTGCACTCATGTGTGTGTGAAAGGGTGTGTGTAGGTGATATCTTCATGTGTGCTCCTGTCTGTATGCATGTACATAGATGGTATAGATAGACTGTGAGTGTACAAAAGTGTGTCTGTGTGTATGTGAGAGAGAGACAGACAATATACTCAACACACAGGAATAATACATGTAAGAATGTGTGTGAAAGAGAGAGGACAGAAAGTAGCCTTTGTCCTCTGTAGGATTGGAAAAATGTTTCGAGAGGAACAATCAAAACCTCTGTTCTCTCTCTCTCTCTTTCACTCTGTTTCTATGTCTCCCGCTCTTTCCTCACATTGTTATATAATACAGTTAGAATCCAGCTGCTCCCTTTAGAGAAAACCTGTGTGTGTTGGTGTGTGAGTGAGTGAGTGAAAACGACTATTGGTATGCATATATGTGTGTGTATGTGTTGAGGTTTCTGTGTGTACCATTTTCATGTGTGTTTACATGTACATATGGATCTATGGATGTCTGTTTTTTTCCCCTTCTGGGCATGTGTGTGTGTGTGTGTGTGTGTGTGTGTGTGTGTGTGTGCGTGTGCGTGTGCGTGTGTGTGTGCGTGTGCGTGTGTGTGTGTGTGTGTGTGTGTGTGTGTGTGTGACAAAGAGAGAGAGAGAGCTAGATGGTGTACATTTCATTGTACAGTGGTGATATTTTTCAGGGCCGTGGGACGTTCACTCTTCTGAGACTGAAAACAATATAGAAACTCAGTTTTTGTGAGCGAGCTGGAGACAGACAACTGTTTTCATAACTAAGAAAAAAAAAAATTTACTTCTCTCCAAGCACTTACAAAAAAAAGCACACTGTTGAATACCATGCACTGTAAGTATTTTCATGTACAACAGAAAAAACTTGTCTGAGTGTTTTTTACGCAATATAAAGTGGCCAAAAAAAAAGAAATGTTTTGTAAAGCAAGAAAAAAAAAAGACAAAATACTGAGAAAAAGCCTTCCAAATTGTTCTGTTGGTTTTTATGTAAGTATGTATGTATGTATGTACGTATGTGTGGTCATTCATACTCCCTATGCATTTCTGGGTCAAAGGTCAGTTTAAAGCCCAAACCGGAACCGTTAAATGCCCCATAGATTAGCGGCATGTAAGAGAATATAATTATTTATAACAGTAATTTAATATAACAGCAAGTACGTGGTTAAAATGTAAGAAAAACAACATTCAATTGAGTGTTAATTGTGATAATATATGACTGATATTACAATAAATTTAACTTCAAAGTTATCACTTTAAAATTCTGTTAGAAAAATATTGCAATGTTAGTCCAGACAGTGTTTTATTACACCCGGCCTGATTTTATAACCCGCTCAAAGCATGAAAAAGATGTCATTACATTCGACAAGTTATTACATAATCTGACATTTATTACATCATCAGCTGCAGTAAGGCGCTTTCAAATGCCTGCTTCTCCTATCTACAACCAATCAAACACACTCGTTACCCTAAAGCTCCAAAAGAGCTCGATTTCTGATAAAGAGGATGCTAGTTCAAATCCCTTGACCAGTAAAGAATGGGTGGGGAAACTGAATGATATGCATTCCTCTTAAAGGGCCAGTGTGTATGATTTAGTGGCATCTAGTGGTGAGGTTGCAGATTGCAACTAACTGAATATAACCCTCCCCTTCCGAGTGTGCAGGGTATCCATGGTGGCCCCCGAAACTTGCAAAGGCTCCGTCTAGAGCCAGTGTTTGATTTGTCTGTTCTGGGCTACCGTAGAAACATGGTGGTGCAACATGACAGGCTCTGTGGAAGAGGACCCACTCTCAATGTAGATATAAAGGGCTCATTTTATCGTAACAAAAACACAGTTCTTGTTTTCATGGGATTATACACTATTTAAAACATACCTATGAATATTTCATTCCATTTCTGCCAAGACAGTTCTGCTAGATGCCGCTACACATCTTACACACTGATTCTTTAATGGCAGCTTTGGCAGCAGATCAATATTGTATTCTATAATGTGTTCCTGTTAGTGACGGAGCATGTGCTGCTGTTTTTACTGCATGAGTTTGCATTGTGAAATTTATGCCAGTCAGTCAGTCATAGTTTTGATTTGGTGACACATGGAGAAAAAAAAAAAAAGATTACGTAATGTCAGATTTAACTTATTTCTCTCTTTGTACTGTTTTTAGGTATTTGACTGTGTCTGTTACTCGGTTGTTAGTTAGCAAACCTGGTCATCTAACTAGCCTGCTGCCCAGAACTCAAACTGTATTATACAGTTAATTGCTCACTTGGTTGGCTAAATATTCGACTATTGTAACACACTGCCCAACTAGCTAGTTAACTAGCTAACTATGGTATCTTATCAGTTAACCATTATCTTAACTTAACCTGCTACCCAGACAGTTAGATAGCTAATTATAGCACCTAGTCAGCTAACCATTAGCTTTATTCAAAGAAAACTATAGTTAACTTGCTAATGAAGCATCTGTAGAGCTAAGCAAGAACAATCTGTGCAGAAAACTACAGCTAACCAAAGTATTTATCTAACGTTAGTAGCATACTTGCCAGATAACTACAGTTAACTGTTAATAATATGAGTTGTAAAACTATAGCATCGCCGATCAATCAGTTTAGCGGTAAGTTAAGTACGTACTTGCTATAACTTGCTAATAAGTGCTGGTCAGTTTAATATCCAACAATGTCTTGTTGCGTATTTCCAAACTAGCAGTCACAGTCAACAAGCAGTCACGAAGACTTTATTTGAACATAAAATGGTTTAAAAGATGTGTTGACTAGTGGCAGAAAAGCTTTTGGCGATTCCGGATTGGGCCATTGATAATGTATGCGTTGATATTGTGTAATTTTCTTTTTCTCAGATTGTGTAAAGTTCTATTCTATGTAATATAATATTTTTCTATGATAATATTACTCTTCCAAAACGTTGGAAGAAAAATCAAAACAAAAATTATAAAAATGAAAAATAAAATGTATAACTTTGTTGTTGTTGTCGTTCTGTTTGTTTGTTTTTTTCATTTTCTATGAAACAACAAGTGTACCGCTATACTTCTCTTTTCGAGAAGAACAACATGGGCAAAGATTGAAAATAAGAAAAAAATAAAATGTCTAATTTTATGTTTGGGTTTATGTCGTTATTTGGAATTTATTTGTGAACTTTAAAGTGGACATATTAGACTTTGTGATTTTCTATTTCTTATATGCTGTTATGATGTAGGATATCTACGCTAATGCATTTGTCAGAGTTCAATGACTTGAGGTTAATCTATGTAGAAATACTCCCTGCAAGTCATAACCTCAGGTTTCAACCTGCTCTGAATGCATTGTTTGCAACAGTTTTTTCAACCTGATGTCGGCTTGTTATGCATGCTCCATGAACTGATCCATGGCATTTGTTGCTAAGGTTGTTCCGTGTATTGTTTGTGTTTTCCACTCACATATTTAGGATTGGATTTCAGCTCAAACATGTACAGGTATATTTGAGAAGCTGACATTTCGAGTAAAGAACGACAATGAAGTCCTTCTACTATAGTTAGTCGATGTAGCCTCGGGGGCAGGTGGAAATCTCCATAGGGGCAACCTCCAATAGCTGTCAATCAGTGAGAGGTGGGAGACTTAAAGAGACAGGAGCTAAAACAGCCTGTTTAAGACAAAGGCTGAAATAAGGGGCTGCATAAAGGGCCAGTATGAGTTTTTTTTTAATTGCAAATCATACAAATATATTCCAGACGTGCCCCAAATTAAAGATATAATCAGTTAATGTGCACAATATGTCCCCTTTAATGTAACCTGTAATATTGCATTTGCATGTGAGTGACTGATTAAGTGAAGGAGAGAAAGACTCTTTAATGCATCCAGAATTTACTTGTACAACAATTCATTTTACAATTAAGGGAACCTGGTTTCAGTTTTACCCACAGTACTCCAAAAAAAAAAAAATCATTGTAGTGAAAATAACACCACACATGTTTCTACTTACATCTCCATTGCTTCATAATGGGGCTTTTTTGTTTTGTTTTGTACTGTTTCATTTTTCAATTTCAAACACAAACAAGGCATTTTGCGGGATTTTATACAGTAGTTCCACAGAGTACTTCTAGTTCCTGAATGTTTTGGTGGAAACAAGCCGTGTGTGTATGAGTAGCTGGGAGTCATAAACATAAATGTACTGAACTGTGTGTATCTCATTTGAAGTGAGTACAGTGGTGTCTGTTTATGTGGAAATGTGTCTGTTTGTGTTTATGTATTTTCCTGTCCGTATAAATGATGTGTACACATGTGACTGCTTTCCCCACTCTGCTAAATAACAGGGTTTATTTTGTGTATGTACACTGTACTGTACATTCTGCTTCTGCTGACTTAATTATCCCCAAGAGTCTACTGTTATGTAACAGTTTCAACACACACATGCACACAGTACACATGAAATGCAAGCACAAGCACACACACACACACACACACACACACACACACACACACACACACACACACACACACACACACACACACACACACACACACACAAGCACCAGAGTAGCACATGGGAAAGTAATTTAAAGACCAATGCACACTACATACACATTTTTGCATTCAAATTCACCTAAGACTTCAACTACTATGCAGACATACATACAAGCCAAATCTGAACCACCAGTCCTGACTGAATGACTGAAGCTGGGGACAGATGTGAAGACAAACTGAAACCTACAGAAACTTAATAAATCACACATAATGACTGACTTTCACATACCCACACACACACTCTCTCACACACACAGGATTTTTAAAGTCTTTGCAAACAGAGAGGAGTACATACTGTACGGCTGAGTAAATACAGAGACTACACACTGAACAATGGTATGATTTGTTGCAGTACTGTAGCAACCAGCCCAAAAACTGCTCTTGCTCTTGTAACAAACAAAAAAAACTGAAACTGCCATTCATCAAAAATGGTAAGAACAGATGAGTAAATCTATTCCTTTTCTCTCTTTTTTGGGAACAGAAAGTATTTAATTTATGAGACTGTAGTTTTCCTGCCCATCCATGTTATTTAATGCTGTTTTAAGCTGTTTTCAGGGAGTTAATGGTTAATGCTACTGTGTGTCTGTGTAGTGCATGAAACTGAAAACTTTTGACATGATTTTATAATATAACAGTCTGAAAGTAACGTGGTGTAGGCCTATAATCAGCACTCTTACTTTTGTTACTTTAAAGAAATATTTTGTTATGCATTAACGGTTATGCAGCTTCTTACCAAACCAGAAGATAAATGCAGCTCTCATGTCTTATGCTAAATGTAAAGCTACAGCCAGAAGGTGATTAACATAACTTAGCATATAGAAAGGAAGTAGGAGTCGTTGCTGTGACCAAACGCAAATAATCCACCTACTAAGTCATGCATGCTGATCAAAATGACAATGTGAAAGTGGATGCCTGTAGTGACAAACCCAGATATACTCAACAGCTCTTTAAAAGAAGCTTTATAGCTCCTTCAGCTCAGTATTGTGTTTGTCTTGCCAACAACTTTACCGTTTGATTCACTCTCAAAGCTCCTATAGCGTATATTTTGGCCAGAGAATGCATCGGTTTTCTGCACAAAACTTCCAGAGAATGCATTGGATTTCTACACAAAACCTCCCACAGTATATTACCTGCCGATTGCAAAATGACAGATAAAGTTGGCAACTAGCTGGTGAACATAGTGACCAATTATCAGATATTTCCCTCAGGAGTTGGTGGAGACCGAAACAGAACAGGTGAGCAAACACAACTCTAATCATGGAGCAATGTTGCTCCATGCTGGTTGTGTTTGCTAACAAGTTCATATCAACTAAAAAGGTGTTAATATGGCCATGCTGTATTTACCGCTTGTTTCTGCTGCCCCCAAGTGGCCAAAAAAGTCATTGCAGGTTTAAATACAAACATCTTTTTACCTCTGCAACACATCAATACGCTAAGTTTAGCTAATATAATAGATTATATAAAGATTGTTTATTAGCCCATACCACATAATCAAAAGTTTAAACTTCTCATTAGAGAGTAAAAACACTGATATGTGTGCGATTATTCAGGATAAGAATATTAGACCTGGTCACAGAAGCTATAACCATAATATAAATCTCCCATGTTAGTTTATCCTGCTACTAAAAAAGAAAGAAATAGGTGACATGTTCTGTCACCAAGGAGACACGTGTGTATCCATAGGGCAGCGGTTGTAAACGGAGACTATAGTGTAGAGGCAGCATGTCAAATGGGAGAGGACACGGGAAAAATCTTAGAAAAACTAACACAAAAAAAATACAAATGTATAACTGGTGTCTCTGTGGACTAAAAACCACATCATCACTGTCTACATATGATTTTCACATCATCCTTCTTGTTTTGCCTTTCAATTTCCTGTCTCTTTTCTATTTTTGACTGCAGAACAAAAGGCGAAAGTACCAAGAAACATGAATCTTAAAAAACGCACATTTGTTTTTGATTTTCGCCCCTGTGTGAATGCCAAAAAACTGTCTTGAAGATGAAATGGAAAGAGAAATTCTCAGCAGCAAAGTCTATTCTTGGAGCTGGCAAGCAGAGAATGGAAATGTCAGCGTTGTGTTTTCTTTCTCTAGAGTGTCAGTTATTTAAAGCTCAGACTGCAACAACACAACAGCAATATTAGCATGCAAATCACTCATCAACAGCGGGTTCAAACCATCAGCATCCTTCTGTGCCCCTGCTGAACTGAGGGCTTTTTGTTGAGTCACATGGGAGCAATAATCAAAATAATAATGGCTGTATTTGTGAACCACTTTTCTGAGCAAATTTCTACCATAAATCAAGACAAACATAACAAACAGGGAATTGTGAATGGATTCAAACTGTGCCTGAAAGGGCTCTCTGTCTTTTCAGAGTACTTACTGCAAAGCATTTACTTTATATAGCATTCGCGTAAATACTTTCATGGGAATCAGTTGATTTGATTTGGAAAGGAGAAAAAAAAAGAAGAAAAAAAAATGCTCATGTAACCGCAGCTATTGAGAGAAAATTACAGTCTGGGAAAAGTAGCTGTGTTCAGTACCCAGCTTCTATTAATCACCAACATGTCTGAGCCTTTACTTCCCTGTTGTGAAACGGATGTTTGGGTCAAAATATTCCATAAACTGAAGAAGTTTCCAGCAGCTTCACAGAGCTGCTTACAGCCATTATTTCAGAACATGCAGCTTAATTTAGGAAGGGGTTTGGGTGGCAGGGGTATAGCCTATTCATTTGTAATGTTTTTTCTCCTGTTTTCAGTTTAGGATTTATTTGTGTTTGATTTGGAAAGGGAAGTTTGGATTGATTTTGCTTACTTTTGAGAATTGTAATACCACCGTGAAGCCAACATAAGCCCTTATTTTGGAAAAATATATTTCTCAAGGGGGAAAAAAAAAAAAGTTACTCACCCAAGAGTGCCAAGAACTGCAGAGCGAAGAGTAAAACAGGGTAAGATACAACTGTGGGAATCACACAACATAGCGTGGATGTGTTAAAGGAGAGGAACATCATCCCAATCAGTCTTATACATATATATATATATATACCTATATATCCTCTTCACAGACCAATCAACACGCAAGAACCACCAAGGCAATCAATCAAACCAACCAATCATCACAGCTCACCTGCAGCTAATTAGACAGACACACAAAGAGAGAGAGAGAGAGAGAGAGAGAGAGAGAGAGAGAGAGAGAGAGAGAGAGAGAGAGAGAGAGAGAGAGAGAGAGAGAGAGAGGAGAGAGAGAGAGAGAGAGAGAGAGAGAGAGAGAGAGAGAGAGAGAGAGAGAGAGAGAGAGAGAGAGAGAGAGAGTGATCCACAGCATATATCATGGCATACATGCAAGTTGAATATGTCAACATGAATTTGGATGATCATCAGTGTCCAAACTTTTATTTCTAGCAGCTTGAATCAAGATTAATCCTTTATAGGGCAATCATTGAAATACTTGGAAATTCAAATGTTCAACCCTACAGAGTAATTGGGGGATATTACATGACTTTTTTGCATTTGTGACTTTTTCAAGGTTAATAAAGTTACCATATATGGTTCTTTGCCCATATACGGTAAAATATTTCCCAAAAAGTCTATATATATAAAAAATCCACATGGTTCTACAGCCTCACAGAGAGGCACGAGGAGGCTATTTTGGATGTTTACGGAAGTTACTAAATATAGTTATTCGCCCGATAAAGGGTTTAGGATAAATAAAAGTTGCTGTAATTACAGTAACAGTTGTTCATGTCTGCAGCAGCTCACATCCCGGAAGTCAAATATCTAATTGCTGTGATTTGTAATAAGAGATGCTTTTGTTGCAAGGAGACAAGTGAAACCCTATATTCACATTCAGTCAGCTGTTTGGCATATCGGAAGAGGCAAAACTAAATAACTCAGGTGTTGTTGTGTAGTATGTTGTGGGGTAAAATCAGTCTCAAAATAATAGTTAAAAGCATCTAAAGATAACCGCATCTTTAGTGCAGTAAAGAGAGAAAAGAAAGTATTTAAATAACATTTTTGGGGACAGTTACAATTTAAAACTGAGCTACTGTAAATGTGATTTGTTTGGTTTATATGTTAAGGTTATAAATCATAGTGTTGTTTCAGCAGCATTATAATGAATATGTGAACATGTAGTTAGGATCTGCTATTAAAATATGGGACATTATAAGGACATTAAAAATTAAGCCATTCTAATATGTAACCGTGACATCTAAAGAGTTAACTTTTCAAATAAATCATGGTTTGATTTAACACAACTTTGAATTTCAACTCAGCAAAAATCAAAGCTGGTTTCTGTCCATGTCTGTCCATGACTGCTGATTAACTGGAGGAGGCACAACACTTTTAACTTCTTTCCTTCAAGGCCTCACATTATGAGAATACACAGAAAATATAATATAATCAGGTTCAGATTACATACATAGCATATCCTTATTACACACAGGTTGCAGTTGCCCTGTTATTGTATGTATTGTAATTCTCATGGAGCAGATTTTAAATTCATTTAAGTCAAACTGGCAGCACTGAATATGCTGGAATGCAGCCCCCATGCTTTCCCTTGAATACCTCAAATCTTGTATTACAGGCTTTGTAGGATTAGAGTTTATTATGTTGTCAGGGGGATTTAGGTACATTTTTAGGTACATATTTAGGTGGGATTTAGGTCCCACGAGTTGGGAAATTGAACTTCAATGGAATAATCTGTGTGTGTGTGTATATGTGTAACGGTGGATCCACTTCATGTACTTATAACAGCTGACAATGAAGAAAAATCATCCAGACACAAAAACTCCGAACCCATGTTCTGAAGACAAATTTTTTATTAAGAAATAAAAAAAGGTTTACACATTTGTAAAACCTGTTCAAACACATATTTTTTTTCTTCTTTTTTTTTTTTTTCTTTTTTTCTTTTTTTACTAGCTTACAGGTTGGCCATAGAAATAAAAAATAAAACCTTTCAAATTCTTTTAAAATGTTTTTTTTCTTCGCCAAGAATTAAAAAACATTTTCCCCATGTACATTCTCAAAAAGGAAGGGCTGGTATACTGTATAATGCAGGAGAGACAGAGGTGTTGTCATTGGAAACCATGATAAGAATGAGTTAGATGACAGAAAGGATGGGAAGGATGAGCTGGACTCCATTTCCCAGAAGCCTTAGCGCTAAGATCGACATTATTTAAATCACTGAAAGAAATGCATTGTTAGATTTTTGTCCTCATAAGTCCAATTGTGAATAATTTTCTGAGCTAAAAAATGCATTCAGGTTACACTGTAACTATGGTTCTCTTAGTGAGGACAACATATTTTTTTCTAATTTCAAACCGAGGGATGACGATCTTTGCATTAAGGATGTGAGGAAATACGAGTCCCCTTTTTTTCTACCTTTGCAGCCACATTAATAGTGACTGCAGTGATAAAACAGATGTTGTGTCGCCTCTATACATAGCCTACAAATCACATCTGTATGGTCTTATGTTGCATCCATATCACAGAAACAGACAATCCAATTAAGAATCATGTTGATATGATGGTGTTTTCATACCAATGATGGACACAATATAAGCAACATGGGATTTAAAACCAGGCCAATCTGTGCCTGTGTGGATGTAGTTTGGTTTTTTTTTTCAGTTTTCTTTGATAAAGCACTGAGGTTGCAGGGTTTGGCGGCGTGGAGTCGGATTCACATGGAAATGTCTTAACAAGCAGGATGCAGGAATTGCATACAAGGTTTTAAAGGAGAAGCCCACATTTTTTTTTTGATATGGTGTAATCTCGGTTTTATTGGATTTCCTGCTTTTTTTTTTTTTTTGTTGCATGGACAAGTTTCCCGAAAAGCAGCCAAAATTACAAGGTCTTTGTTCAATCAAAAGCAAATAGCGACAGATGACTTTATATTATACTCGTGAGCCTTTTAGGAACTAGTTGGATTTTGCTAAATGTGTTGCGGTTTAGAAATGATGAACTTAGGTGGCGGCTTGCTTTTGGGAAACAGTCTGATTTTTTTTTAGCAACACAGCAGTACTGAGATAAGTATAGGCAGGTAGAAAGATGGTGGGCTTAGTGGCAGTGTTACTGTGTTTCATAACCCTCACAAACTCACAACTTAGCAGTCTGTCACAAAAATAAAAAATACTCTTTTGCTAAGAAATTCAGTTTGGTGTGACAAAGTTTAGTAATCATTTTTTATTCTCAGTGCATTTCAAACCACAAGATATTTGATGGAATAGTGGTTTCGTTTGGTTTAGTCCCACAATGCATAGCATCTGTGGCGGGTTTTAATTTAACTGGACCCTGAAGATTCAAATTTTCTTCATCAAGACTTCACAGGCTTTCATCTTTTTCTTCAAAGATTAGTACCACCTTTTGGAAAAATAGCATGAAAAAAAAAGTATTCTACAAAGTATTGCACGTAACAAATTGCAGCTTTTTTTTTTTTGTTTGTTTTTTTTGATTGACAGTTGTACATGTTACTCCAATGACAGAGGTTCAAATACACTATTTGGAATACAAAAGGCAAATGTGACAGACAAACAATTAAAAATAAAATAAAACAAGAAACTGCTGAATTCAATAAAACAAAAGATCAATAAAAATAAAAAAAAGAAACGTATTCTTTTTTTCTTTTTTTTTCACCCTAAAAAATAAATCTTCAGAAACTTTTACATACACCCGCAGGTGACGTTCACATTTCAACATTCAGCGGTAAAAACTTGTGCATCGCTAATGCTTCGATTCTCTTGCAAATTCGTTATCTCTGAGAAAAAAAATCCGTTAGCTTAGGTTAACAGAGGGTTTACGCAGGCTAACTGATGGGGAGTGTAAGAAGGCAGAGAGACTGGTACATACTGTAAATATACACAGAGAGGCAGAATAAACCAAATAAATGACTGCATTAGTTATTTTATGGCCCAAAACTCCCCAAAAAAAGAAGGATTTTAGCACCAAGGAATGTTTTTAATGAGTTGCGAGACATATTTAAACTTATTTGCATGGTTTAAACCGATTTCTGAGTCTGTGTTTTTAATGGATATTTAGATAATTGTGTCCATGTTACAAATTATCAACAGTGAAATGTCATAGACTAAAGTTTGCAGAATATTTAACTGTCCACATGTGCTCTTTGCTATTTTAGTTTTCATACATACTTCATTTGATAATGCTTATTTAACTGTTTCTGAGTTGAGTTTTTTTCTTTTTTCCTTAGTGCAAAAGATCCTTCGGGGGGGGGGGGGGGGGGGGGGGGGGGGAATCAAGAGCCAGATCTGTACAAAAGTCTTACGAATAAATTGAAGCTTTGTAATCTGCATTAAAATGGGGAGTCTGCAATGGGAGCATAGCTGTACAAAGACGACTTACATAGGAAAAAACGTTTTGTTATTGTATGAAAATAGATGTCTGCTGTGGATTTGGTTTTCGCAAATCCCTTTTAATGATATGAACTATTTTATTCTATTTGAAAAAAAATAAAAAATAAAATAATAATGAAATGAAACTGAAGGAAATAAAAACACATCAAAGCTTTAGATGAAACACGAAATGAGGACCTGGTCTCCTGATGAAATCTGATGTGATTCGTTGTTGGTCAACTATCGTACTATACGAGGGTGTATTCAATGAGAAGGAATGGTTCAAATCTTGATCTATTTTAATATGTCTGCTTTTACGAGAACAGAAGTGTTTTTGACAGTATTTAGATATATTTCGGACTATGGAGGCCATTAAAAAAAGAGATGGCAGTGTTTTTGTTGTTGTTTTTTCTTGGCCTCATCATTCGATATGAAAATCCAATTTATACAAATAAGTTGCAATAAAAAAATCTCTGTACTTTTTGCTTTTGATTGTGGATAAAACAGGCAGAGGAGGTGTGATTTTTCTATCTTTGCGGCAAAGAACTGAAATTTCGATTGTTACTGTTAAAAAGTCAGCTGTTTGTCACCCACAGTTAAGTCTGATTTCCTGTTTTTCTTTTTTTTTTTTTGGATGCTGGGTTAAAGCAGCTATACAGTACATAAAAAGCACTACAAAGAAGATCCTGAGTGGATGGTCGCTGGTGACGCATACTCATGGAAAACCCCTCGTTACACAGACATATTAAAATGAATGTAACAGTTATACATCTCAGATATTCTGCCTGTAGTTTTTTTTACTGGTTCACATCATCGACATTATGGCCCTTTATTAGCATGAAGAATGTAAATGTAGTTTTGTTATTGTTGTTTGTTAAAATCAGCCAGAGTTGCATGATATCGTAAGTGTCACCCAGGGCACGTTGTCTCACCATACAAATGAATGTAGCTGGTTTCAATGGCAGCCATGTCAACCTCTCAACATGATGATTTGGGCCAAATTCAAACAGTTTTTAAAAATGTCTGTTTTTGTTTTCTACGTAGCATTTTTTTTTTTTTTTTTTTTTTAAAGTCTTACAAAGTCTTAGTGTGACTTTACATAACATTTCAAGTATGTGTAGAGTTATTTCAATGGTTATATTGTTTACTGTTACTATGCCATGAATCTCATCCCACATGATGCTAGAAATCCAATTCCCTCTCACTCGTCAACTTACTAGAAATGAAGACCTCCCATTTTAAAAAGGTGAGGCGATGATGACTGTGAGACATTTTTTACGAAAGCCAGCAGCTGCCACATTTCCGCGACTGGAAAGAAGTTTGACACTCAGCCTCAGACAGTCTGACACTGATCTGACCGATTTGTCGTGCGTGTCACCAAACCAAAAGGTTGCTTTAGAGCTGTAGTCGGTGACATGCTGCTTAAACCTCACGGCTACAGTGCCCCGTCTGGCTGAATTTATCCAACTTAAATACTGTCCCCTGGTATTTACAGAAGAGGAAAAAAGCTATAAACCCCCAACACCTACAAACTTACAGATGGAGCCATTGTAGAATTCCCATTTTCTTCTAAACTGTACACTGAAATGCTCTCTAAAAACAACGGACCCGCGTCCTCCCCACAAAAGAAAAAATATTTGGAGAAAAAAATGTTGCATTGTTTCTTTGTTTGACGTTTAAGACGGAATGGCACTGTCGACAGGACCGACAGTGGATTTATGCGTGACGAGGACTGTACTACAATGGCTGCCACTGTAAATGTATGATTTGTATAATAGCTTAGTATTTTCACCAGATGAAAGAAGTGTTCCTTCTTCTACGTAAAACTACAGCAATTATCATCAATAGTGAATACCAATAACATTATAGTCTTAATAAAAAAAAAAAAATCTAAACATTGACAGAGGAGAAACTAATAATAATGTAACTTCCTCTGTAGAAAATAAAATAAATCCAATCCAAAAATTGTAAGCCAAGAGTGCCTAGTGCAGTCACTAATGTACTGTAAACTGGTCTAGGACAGAGAAAGATAGATAGAGAGATAGATATAGATAGACTGATTAGCTACTACTGTACAGTACGCCACAGACAACACACTCAAGGGTTCAACCTCCACACTTCAAATCCTTTCAGATACCTCTCTCTCTCTCTCTCGTTTTGTGCAGAAGAGGGTTTCCCCCGACGCATTCTCAGTGCTAGTTTTCTCTTTGACCCATAGTTTGTGGTTTACGGAAGATGGGGATATTTTGTGCTAAGGTGCATTTTTTTTTTAAGAATCCTGACTTGATACGGGTCATTGACTATGATGGCTGTGTCAATTATACATTCATCTGATTTATTCTTTTTTTTTCCTTTTCGCTGCACCAGGCCATGTATTAGTATTGTATTAGGGGCCCCAAAGGAGTGGAAAATTTGAAGCATGCTGAGGATTACTAATCCAGCAGGCAAAGAATTTGACTTTGGTGGCTGCAGCTTTGGGATTTGATTTGACACGTTGTGTTGCTTAATTTGGACTGAAAAAAAAAAAAAAAAAAAAAAAATCCCAGTGACAGCCATATTTTGAAATTTAGGTCTGCACGTTTGGTCACATTTCTCTATAAAAATCCTGCTTAGTGCAGCTGAAATAATATCAAGATGCTTTTCAGAATTTCTAAAGACTGAAATTGGGGGCAAGCCACTTAATACCCTGTCTTTCTCTAATGCGACATGAGTAAAAAGTTTGAGTTAATAACGTTGTACTTGTAGTGCCTCGATCTCTCACTTCATCTCAAAAGGGCCTCTACTGAACACAGTGGAACAGAACCAACCAAAGCTGAACCCTACTGTATGGCACATGTCGTCAGATAAGTGCACCCTGTTCATAGCATCACAGGCAAAGAGCTGTTCCGAGAACTTCCAAAAAATAAAAATAAAATCTGGTTTTGGTGATCTATGATCAGTAAAGGAAACCTTTTTTTTCATATTGTGTCTACAAAAGGCTGTTTGATTCCAAGACTCAATTAACCACTGTCTTCCTTTTTTTTAGAACAATGGCTGGTTGTCTGCTAAAGTAGCTGGGGGAACAAACAGACTTAAAAAAATCTACCAGCGTTGGACCAGATGCTGGTGCTAATTTGCTGCTCTGTCTAAAAACAAGACAATAGTGGGAGACACAGTCACATGAACTTTACAAATAGGAAAAAAAACAGCTTGTGAGTATTTCAGAAATAGATTTGAAATGTGATTGCTACCCTCATAAGAAAACCATCAACAGCAAACTACTTCCAAAGTATTCCTAAAAGATTTGAAACGTGAACTTTTTTTTTTTTCCTTAAAACCCTTATCAGTCCACCAGACAGACAAGATAGACAGATAGACAGAAAGCTAGCTAGCTTTAGAAGCTTTTTAGAGGAGAGGAGAGCGATCTCATGGAGATCCTCCGCCTCATTCCTTTACATCATGGTTTCTACGATGGTGTGGGTGGGGGCCTTCATCATCAGGCCCTTGTTCCCGTTGGGATCCAGCGGGTAGGTGAGATCCTTGGGGCAACGATGGTCTGCAGGACGGGAACTGGCGCCGCCGCGAACGGGGGCTGCCACCGCCTTAATCCTCTGCAGGGAGGAAGGAAGGAAGGAAGGAGGGAGGGATAGATGAAGGGTTAAAGGAGAGGTAGAAACATAGAGGAAGAGGATGAGAGAAAGTCACAAAAACAGACAAAGAAGGAGAGGAGGTAAGGGGGGAGGAGAATGGGCAAAATAGAGGGGAGGTAGAAGAGAGAAAAACAATTATAGTAGATACAAGAAAAACCTACAAAATCTGCATTTGAAGATGTGTTTTAAGAGATTATTTAGATTTCTTTTGCCTATGTTATTCAGATAATGATCATAAATAGCTGACTCCTGACTCCACCCACCTCAATAAGCGGCCCATCAGATCGGATGATCTTGATGACAACCACCATCGGGATGCAGATCATGGAGGCCAAGGCCAGAACCCAACCTAATCCAACGGCCCAGTCAGGATACTCATAGATCTTGTTGTACTTCAATGGCTTGTATTTGACCAAGGAGAAAATAAAGCAGCCCTGGAGAGGAAGAGGAAGAGACGTTTGACTACATATGTTCCAGACAGTTTGACATTTGAACATTTTTGTATCCGGCTTAACCATGACTCTGAAATTCAATTTACATAAAACATACTTTACAGCAGCCTTATTCAGTGCATATTAAGCTGTAAGTGCACAATAGGACATGATGGAGATGACTCATGTGCATCATTGTGCTATTTAATCAAATGGATTATGTTTGGGTTTTTTTTTTGCTCTGTAAAGGGAAGAAAGAAAGCAGTTCATGGAAGGTTCAAGGCAAATAAATTGGGTTTCAAACAAATAAAGCTATTAGGAATTGTGGCGTGTGTGAAAAACAGCAAAGATGAAATATCAAGTTTCGGGAAGCAGACAAGAAAAAAAAATGTTTAAAAGGGGAAGAAGAAGTCATTACCTGCAGACATTTAACATGTGAGTATGGTTTCCTGTATATTTGCAGTGAAAGCAGATACTCACCATGCACAGTAAAGGAGTGATAACAGTCCAGCTCCATTTCATCCAAGGATTTGGTCTGTAGCCAATCATGTCCTCAATCGCATCGTAGAAATTATCAACGCCTGTGAACACAGTAACACATTTTCGGATTTCTTTTGGCAATAAAACTTGCAGCTCAGTAAAAGAATGCACCAACACTATTTATTTCACAACAATTAATGCGTAAGGCAAGATTATTAGTGTTGCACCTTTCAAAAACAGAGGCGATTCAATGTGCTTTAAATAGCACATACACATTTTGTAAAAACAACATTTAAAAAGACAATAAAAAAAAAAGTTAATTGTAGAAAACAAATATGAAAATGTAAAAAAATCTACTGCATAGTTGCTTTACCAGCAATGGCATATGAGGTTACAGCGGTAGAGTGGAAAGGTTCATAATTTAATTGTGTTGTAAATTAATAGGAAGTCTTTTTGGGCTAGATTTGCTGCTATTAAATTTAATTTCCTGTGATATAATTAACTATCCGGACCCTTTTTTTTTTCTTCAAAGTGGTGGGCCAAACGTTCAAGAAACTGGCTAAATTTGGATGTGGAAAGCAAAAGAGTAGCACTTGCTCTCCCTTCACCTTTAATGTGCTCATGAGCAAAGTACTTAACCCTCAGAAGTCAGCTGATCTTACTGTGCTCTCTCCAGGTGTGCAACTTTTTGAGAACTCTTCAAGTTTGCAGAGACAGGCATTTCAATATGAGCAGTAGATGTGTCTCATCATTCTTCATCAAATTACATTACAAGCATTTATTTTTGTTGTTTTTAGACAGTTTGTACTCACCATAAACCCAGGCAACAGCTATACATTCAAAGAATGCCACCCACAGAAGGCACACACCGCTAGCTGCATAGTAGTCAAACAGCTGGAAAACATACATGCCACCCTGCAGAGACACACATAGAGACAGATGTTGGTTCAGAATGATCACATGTTTCTTTTGGGGTAATATTTCCTCTTTAAAAACAGAGAAGCTGTACATTGTCTAACAGAGTTGTTGCTTCCTCAATGCAGTGAGCCACAGGAATACATGCAAAAGTGCTGATGACTGTGCATTATTCGTGTAATCCTTTAAACATCATATAATAATTGAACATACAGCATATAGGAGGAGACTTACAGTACATTTCAAGACTATAAACATGACCAAATATGTCTTTGCACGTGAGACTGCGTGTCCGTGTCTCTGTGTTGTAACGCGTGTGTCCAGCGTGAAAAACCCGTTTTGTCATGGGAATCCTAAACTTAAACCAGGCCATCGCAGCCATAAAAAGATGTTGTCATGGGAACAGCGGCGGGTGAGAGAACGAGGGGGGAGGGAGACGCGGGCACAGAAAATAGAATGACGGTGAGAAGAAGAGTGAAGTGAGTGTTGTGTGAGATCGGGAAAAGAAGGCTGGGAGGATAGATAGTAGATAACTAAAAAATAATAGGAAGGATATGAGAGGAGTGGAGGATGAAAGTAGTAGTTTGTATTATTTTCACTAAAAGAACAAAAACACAATTAAGTCTGCTTTTGCTCCGCTGGATCATATCATTAAACATTAGTGATTCAATCTGCGTACTTTTAAAGTGTTTACTGTTTTAATTTGGGACCTCAAGGGGAACTCCTTAGGGGAAGTCTGTTTGTGGCCCCACAGCGAGCTGCAAAACATAATGATAAATAACCTCAAGTGATATAATTTAAGTCTGTGTTGGTCGGGGCTGAAGACTTAAAAAAAAAAAAAGTCTCATGGTGTGTGTAAAGAAGTGATGTTATCAGCTTCTATAGCTTACGACATCTTTCCACCACTAGCATAACACACACATAATCTCTGGCCGATCTGTTGAAGGTCCACTTGCATTGTGGGTAATGTAGGTGTCAGGTTTTGACTAGGAGGAAGAATGCGTGGAATACACAAGACGATATCTCTGATGATCTCTTCTTGATAAGAGGACTCGTTTGACTTGCAAAAAAAATCCTGCGGCTTACAAAAAAAACAACGTGGTGGAGATCAGTTTTGGTTGGTATACATTTTGAATTAAAAGCAGAACTGAGAGCAAGCTAGCATGTGATGTGTGGGTTTTACTGCAGATCATTAGCACTTTTATAAATATGTGCAGATGCAAGAATTGCCACTAAAATTTGAGCGACTCTGTGAGACATTTTGGATGTTTACATACAACAAATCTTTAATTTGTTAGTTGCTGCTCGTTTAATTTTGATGAAACCTGGAAGAGAGTATGTGTCATTTCACTATGTTCCAGTAAAAGTCTGGTGTGATGGGATTTGGCTGTAATTCAAAATAACATGTGTGTACTCTACTTGAGTCATATATAGACCTTTAAAGCTCTGAGAACTCTTACAAAGATTATTAATAAGGTTCGGGAAACAACAAAAATAGAAGTTTTACAGCTTTCTATAGCGCCCAATGTCAGAAGAGTTATGGGGGACAATGTAAGTGTCCTCAAATGTGACGCCATTGGTCCTATTTTCACAAAAACTTGGATGAATTAAGCATTTTGGAACTGCATTCTGCATTTCAAAGCGTACAATACAGGAATACTGCTTTTACTAAAAGATCAAAATTACAAATTGTGCAAGTCTCAATAGGCACGTTAGACGTCTGCAATGAAAATATTCCATTATTACAAAGCAGGTGTTGACTTCGGACTGATACGTAACAATTATGTGTCTGTATAATTCAATGTGACTAGCTTAATTCAGGGGTGAGAGCGAAGGTTGAGAAAGAGAGAACGAACACACAGCAGGTGATGCTGAGAGGAAGACGGCATGAGAAACTGGGAAAGGATTCAGAAATGACGAGAATTATGGGAAAAAAACTGACACGGGACAGAAATAGGGAAGATGGGGGAGGAAGAGAAAAATTTGGAAAAGCTAAGTCAGATCTGTCTAATAATACCAAGAGAGGGAAGGGAAGTTCTCATGACTTGACAGTATAAATAGACCCCTGTCAACTCCCTGTGGACCGACACTAATAGCTGTCTGAACACTGTTGTTCCTGCTGTATTGAGCTGTGAGCTGAAGCCCGAAATGAGGTCATCAGCGGCAGTATATACATATAATTATCAATAGGTACTGTGCACATTTATATTCAGGGTAATTACTGTAATCATGACAAACGGTCTTTTTGCCAAACGCTGGTGTTTCCGCAACCATGAAAAAGTACTGGTTCCCTTTTTTTAATTTTTTTTTTTTTTTTTCACACAGCAGTTATATAAAGTCATTAGGGTTTATTTTTTTTTCACAAGTTTACTGATGTTTACACTTGTTGCTCTTGTGGTGCCGTTACCTTGGTAACCATGGTGAGGCCAAGCACGTAGCTGATGCAGCAGATGATAGCGATGAAGATCTCTCTGCGGTAACCCTTCCTTAGGAAGGACGGATACAGATCCACCAGTGATGTGATCTGCCCTTCCACCTCCACAAACTACAGAGAGACACAGAGACACAGAATGAATACATGAACTGCTTTTTATACTTAAAAACAAACAACTTTCACTTCTCATCACTTTAGTTTCCATTAGTACAAAAGCATCACAGACAGGTGCATTGTATAGGATTTGCATCACATGATTTTACCTCTCTTCCTGTTTGGAGCCATTAATGTCTGAATTTTCGCTGAAGCAGCTTATATAAATTCATTTAGTTGAGTGAGTACATTAGGATGAGTGTGCTTATGCTTTCACTTCCAGGTATGTGAGGGTTGTATATATGTATAAAACACATACAATCTATTACATTATAGAGATTTTTATGGGTAGACTCGTCTTCTGTTTTCTTCTTTTGTGCCACAAAGTGGATTTGACACTTCCATACAATGACTGAATGTATAAGAAGGATTACTGTATACCATCTCCTTGTGTAATGCAGATTTTTTTTAGCAATGAGTAGCCCATAAACAAATGGCTTCTGTCAGCTGTGGTAAGATGTTCAAAAGGAGCGAAAGTACTAAAATAAAACACTGCACCATTTCTGTACTGCAAATAATATCATCCTCATAGTCTTTTAATCTCAGAATAACTTTCAGAGAGCTAAATAATGTCACTTCAAATTGATGGATTATTGGACAGGTTTTAGAAAGAAATGTATTCTTGTAAGTTAATAATAACATATTAGTTTTACCACCACATTCACTGATATGTTTTCAAGTGCTGCTTCAATTTTGCATCACAGTTGAGGGATGTTTGTTTCTTTTATTTATGTTAATTCTCCTCTGATTCGCTTCTGCTTTTGTGTGCAGGCTTCTTCATGAACAGCTAAGTTCTTTGTTCATGGGCATTTCAATAATAGCAGTTTGACAGGTTTTCCAAAGTCTTATCACCCTTTACTGGATGTCTTATCTCCTGCAGATCTAACCGCTGTCCGTGTGTGTGTGTGGGTGTTGGTGTGTTTGCTAACCTGACTGTCGAGGCCAAGCAGCAGCAGCATAATGAAGAAGAGAACTGCCCAGACTGTAGGAAAAGGCATCATGGTAACAGCCTTGGGGTAGGCAATGAAAGCCAGGCCTGGACCTGCAGAGGAGGGGGTTGGGGGGTAAGAGCAGACAGAGAGGTGTGGGGGGAGGCAACATTAGTATCATGTGATAAGCTCATCTGATCTACATCCCTGTGGGAAGAAAAGGTCCCAAATAAGATGCAGAACCAGATACAAATGCACCATCAAACCTGGACTACAAAACTGCAAACAGATGCTTATGTGTGTGTGAAATCTAGTGGATTTTCTATCAAACAAGGTCTAGTGAGATAAAGTGTGTCAAACACACATCTTTACTTACCTGTTACTTTGTAAAATTACTCATATTACAATTAAAATTATGTATTATAATACATTAATACATTTAACTATTCCATACAATGTACAATGAGACATTATGAGGAAAAAAATCAATATTATTAGAAGCAAAAACAGAACAATAATAAAGAGCATAACAATATACTATATAATGTATCGTAAATAACTACAGCTCTGTAGAAGTCTTTGTATAAGTCATGAGAGAAATCCTACAGCATAACTAGTAGATGTGTTGTGTGGAGGTAAAAACCGTAGACCACTGGTAACATAGCAACAAAAATACATTTGGAAGATCTATAAAATATTTAAGGACTATAGATGCGCTTAATTCACATTTCCTGGCAGCTGTAAGTCCCAAATACAGAGACAATCAACTGCCATAAAAAGTGAATCAAGTGCATCTGGGTTTTCTCGAATAATTAGTCAACACCTACTTCACTCGAGTCATTTTGCATCCCTGACTGAATTAAGCAACTTTTCTATGAGGAATGCAAAATGACTGTTGCAAAACAGCAGCAGATGCAAACTTGGGATGCCAAATGAAAAAACAAAGGTTTTTTTTTTTTTCTTCTGAAGTTCAATTTGACATTGGTGCTACAATGGGTACTGTCAAACAGAAGTCAAGAAACAAGGAAGCAGCTGTAACAGCAAAACAGAATTGCAGCTGATAGCAACATATGTAAATATATGTTCATTTTTTGTTGCGAATTATGACAAGGCATCCAACCAAACACCGCGTTGACTCAAAAAATAGTACCAACTTCCATTCCCTGAGAGGGGAAATGCTAGAAAAATGCTAATCAAAACTGAAGAGTACAATCCACAGCATACATACATTACTGTACAAAACATCATAAAGTTCTTTTTCTTTTTTTTGCACATTATTGAGTCAACAGAAGTCAGACATGTGTGCTTACATTGCAATGTGAAAACCACACTGTATTCTCTGTGTATTCAATCAGTATATATTGTCTCATGCAGATAGCATACATCAAAATCAAGCAGCCGCAGTTAAGGCAGACTCACTTGTGATGTTCCTAAACTTCTGAAGAGCCGTCTTATCTGGCAGGATTTTTGACATTTATCCTGCCGTCTAGCTGAAATGCTCTGTTCTTTCTTTTGCTTCACTGCACATGTTGAGAAATTACCTCTTCATTAGAGTTCCATGTGCCGTGATCTCGAGCTGTGTGAGGCTCTTTCTACCTTTGTCCTAGCTCGTACCGCTAATGCACACTTCTATTCTCTGGTAACCTGTGGAGCATCAACCCACTTGCCAAACACAACGTTGATATTGGATGATTCTGCAAGCTCTGCTGTTAATTTGGCACAGGATGTAAATTGAAAAAGTACAGAATGGTCCAATATTCGTATCAACTGGGCTGGCAGCATGAAAAGTGTTTCATATAAGTAGACTGTGCTAAAGGTAAAAATGTGTTTTCATCTGACTGAATCCTGGGTTTACACAAAAGTACCTGATGTTGACAGTATCTTTGTTCCTGTATAGCAAAAAAAATGACAACTTACAAGCTTGTGTCTCATTTTATGTGCAAGATGTCGTTTGTCTTTAACATGTAAAACATAATCAGCCAAAAGGGGAAAAGTCCAACTTTCCAAACAAGCCAAAAAAAGGATGTACTATTAAAAAAAAAAAATCTGCCTTCAGTTCTCTTGTTGGTGTTTTAACACAATTGAGTATAATTCATACTTTTATAGAACAAGTCAACAGACATCTATTATCTGCTTTGGGTTTTAAAAAACAAGCATAAATTAAATATTTGTGTGATTCTATTAAAAAATTCAGGCATGACTTCTATCTTAAACTGGACTAATCTTTTATCCTTACAGACAAAAAGTTGCATTTGTAGCCTTGTAGAATAATGATGCACTGTCATAAGGCTCCAGTAGCTCTGTATAGTCTAAGAGATACACTTGTAAGTCCATGGAAAAGATGTTGGTACTCACAGTTGCATGAAAGCTTTTCCAAAAAAAAGGACCTCAGTCTAATGTGTCCATGAATAAAAAATGCTTTGTAATTTAGGTATGATAGTGCATGCCTGTGTGGCCCTAACAGGCAGTGTAACAAAGGTACAGTTGCAGGTTTCAGATGCTAGAAAAAAATAATATTAATAGTATGTAATAATGACTTTTGAAACAGCTAATAATCCCATATGCCAATAAGCCCGTAAAACGGATAGAAAACACAACAATGGTGACACCAGGTCACGTAGAGTTGGAAAAAAGAACATCTCAAAACCAAAACTCTTGATAGCACTGGCACAAGATGCACTGTTACTCCTACGTGTGAATTCCAGCTTTATTTTTTCCGACTCTGAATATCTCTAATTCTTAATCTTCTCCAAGGTCTCTCTGTCTCTCTCTCTCTCTCTCTCTCTCTCTCTTCCTTCTTAGCACTAATCCATCCAACTTGCTGTGCTCGAATGATGCATTAACAACTGGAACCAAATATGGTCATCTGTATGTTCATAATATTTTGTCAAGGAGTGTTTGATTGCGGAAACGTCCATAGTCTGATGCCGTCATTTGTAATCAATCAGGGAATCCATTTCATTCCAAAGTTCGATTCAATTCGAAATGCAATCATGTTCTTTTGGGTTTCGTTGCTGTTTTTTTAAAAATCTTTTTTTTCTTAATCATAACCGTTGTTTATTGTTGTTTTTTTTTTAACCAGGAAGCAGCGCCCACCATCACTGCCGCCTTTACAGAACCCTCGTACCTGACTCTGCCACATCAGCAATGTCCACCCCTTGCTCTTGTGCCATGAAGCCCAGGACGGAAAATATTGCGAAGCCAGACACAAAACTGGTACCACTGTTGAGGGCTCCCAGCAGCAAACAGTCCCTATGTCACACATATGTCATGAGGAGTATTTGTTAATGAACACACAACGATCCCACCACCCCCCTCTCTTCCCCTACCGCTAAACCCCTCACTGAAAACTGTCGCCTCACCTGTAGCAGTTGTATTTGTACTTGTTGTAGCTCCCCAAGGACGTCATGGCGCCCAAACAGATGGCATAGGAGAAGAAGATCTGGGTGCCAGCGTCTATCCAAACCTGTCAGGTAGGGGGAGAGAGTGGGGACAGAAAGGCTGAGGCCTGCTGATGAAGGGGAGGCACAGAGGGGCGAATATTGTGTAGAGAGACGCTGGGGGGGGGGGGGGGGGGGGGGGGGGGGTAACACTGATTTAGGGAAGTAAGGGGCTGCATAGGTCTAGCAGAATCTATTAGAGATATGGTTTTATTAGCTAAGGTCAGAAGCCATCAAAAGGTTTTTTTTATATAAATATAACAAAAAAGCCTCTAAATTTGACATATTTGACCATTTAAGTGTTCTCAGTTTATGACTGATCTCAAAATCTAAAGAACAGAGTATCTCTACATCTTTCAGGGACAGATTCTTTTCTTTTTCTTTTCATATGTTCATGAATTGAGGTCATAAAGTCTTGGGGGAAGTGCAAAAATATAGAGGATCTAGTTTAGTTATTCTTTTGTAGATATACTATTTCTCACTCTCTCAAAGTGGTATTTGCTATTTAATCTGCCAACTGGTATTATATATTGTAATACGTGTCTCCATTTAAGTTCAGACACTTTATGTGCAGCCAGACATATGTTGGGCTTGTTCAACAGCAGCATGCACATATATCTGCTAGACTAGTGGAGGAAAGGAGGACTACAACAGGGAACCCAACGATGGGTTTTCTCTCACTCAGGCAGCCCGAGGACACCTACCTCTGGGTCCTTCAGACGAGCGAGGTCAGGATACAGGTAGAACTTGATGCCCGCTGAAGCACCAGGCAGTGTCACACCACGAATCAACAGCACGATGAGCATGATGAACGGGAACGTGGCTGTGATGTAGACCACCTGAGGACGAAAAGCAAAGTCACACATAAGAGTTGATGCAATGACTCTGGTGTTAATTTGTTATTTTTACCAACTAGCTAATATCGTGGTGTCTTCACGAGGAATTACATCTAATAAATGTCTGAACCACAAGCTTAAGTCCCTTAAATCAAGAGCAGCGTATCAGTATCTGGAAACTGTTGACCACACTTGGCGTTGTAGGAGTGACTTTATTACGAGAGTTACAACCAGTAAGTATAAATCAAGGCCAGACCAATCAATAGAGAGTGTTGAGGCTATAAAAAGAGTAGTCTGGGATTGATTGAGCTGCCTCTGGTCTCAGGGGGAGTTGTTGTTGTTTTGTAGCTGCAGTGGCAATTTTACACACTCTTAAATGTGTTTTTTTTCTATCTTGAATCACACCATTACTCTTACATTTAGATGTTTGGAATTAAAGCTTTAAACCATAAAAAAAAGCTAGACTACATTTGATCAATCTTGCTTATTAAACATGCTTTGATTCATGACAGTGTCAGCACCAAGAGCCTGCTAAAAAAAAAAAAAAAGTTTTTTAGTTTAGTTTTTTTTTTTAGTAAATCTTCAGAATATCAACTATGAAACTGTGTGTTCGCATTAATTAGGATTCATGCAGTTGTCGAAGGCTGGGCCAAAGAATCTGAGAGACTGCAACAGCTAAGTGGAACCTGATGTTGCCCTGACAGTATTCTGCTCTTCCTCATGGGATCCACATGTTTGTCCAGCTAAAACTCAGCTCTGCATAAGAAGAAGAAGTCTTCCCCGAAATGATATACGATATAATGTATAATTGTGTAATGTGAAAATGATGTTGTCCGTCTTTGAATGTGGGATTCATCCATTTCGTAATATTGAACAAAGAATAAAAAGATTGCAACCACATGCATTTGCCACTTCCTCATCTCCCCCAAGGCCTTCATAAAAAAACTTGCATTTTCCTGCACTCGGTTTGAACATAAGCATGCTATTGTTCTCTTGGTCATATGAGGATCACCCTGTTATGGTTTGCGGCAGTTATTGCGATACGGCAAAGATAAAAGGAGGACAAATCAGTTTTTTTTTTAAGGTCAGCGAGTTGGTGAAGTATAACATTTTGTTCTAGCGCTAACAGTGATGAAAACACAATCAGTGATAGAAAAAACAGCAAAACACAACACAGGACAGTATAAGGCAACAGGCCAGTTTACCTTGCCAGTGGACTTCACTCCCTTCCAGATGCAGAAGAAGACGATGACCCAAACGAGGAGTAAACACAGAGCCAAGTCCCATTTGACTGGACCGATATCGTCTATGCCGTTGCTGATACCCAGCACATTATGTCTGCAACGTAAAAAGGACAAACGTCTATATGAGCGTGTGACATGGTGATAAAAGGTTAGAGTTTATTCATTTGAAAGAAATCACTATATTCTGTGTGTGTGGGGTTTGGGTGTATACACATCTATCGGAGAGGGTTCACATATGCAGTGACTATATTACTGATGTGTCAGCTACTTCCTGTTTCCTTTGGACAACTAAACAAGTTGTCTTTGGCAGGGATTGCTTACCCCACTGCCCGCTAAATATATGAGAATATAAAACCAAAAAGGACCTCTACAGTGTTTGATATGCCTGTGCATGTTTTCCAAATGTGTCCAGTCTCATTTACAGCCTCTCTCTCTCTCTGACAAGTAAATTAAACACGTTTCTTAATGTCAGCCTTGGTGGGCTATATTGTCTAAATAGCAGAACACTAACAAAGACGTTAAAAGATGTCAAACAAGGATGACAATTTTTTGTGGTTACGCAAGTGAGCATGTATGCGAGCTCTTATGTAACTCACTCCCAGAACTCGGTGACGGGGGAGGTGAAGTTGGTTGTGGCAGCCAACATAAGGGTTTTGTTCTTGCGGTAGGAGTCCTCGATGCAGCGATCGGTGTTCCAACTGTTTTTGCACTTGGCCCAGGGCAGATCCGGCTTGAAACACTGAAACACACACACACACACACACACACACAAGAAAACAGCAGGAGTCATGTTAGAGTATACTGTAGCTATGGACAATACTCACTTCTGATTTGCTGCTGGAGGGTGTTTAATAAATAATAATAAGACTGATTCTACTGTGGGCAGCGTGAAGAGCAACAGAGCTAACATTATTGACCTAATACACACATTTTATTTCAGTCAGGTATGACTGGATTACAAATAACTGACATGAAACTTGCATGACTTGATATACCAGCTGACACACAATCAAACACCTACACATAATATATGCACACATACTGTATGCACACGTACTTTATGCACACATACTGTATACACACATACTGTATGCACACGTAGCAACCCTTGATCTTCATATTACTGTGTGCTGGGACACTAGAGACGGCAAACTTTATGCAATTGTTGTTTTAGTATCTCAAGTAACTTCTCTTCCTCCAGTCGATGATGCATCCGTTTATTTATTCATTACCTGCCAGCAGACTTTTATGTTATTTTAAGCTTTATCTGAGTGGTATTTTGCTGACATATAAGCTCTCTGCCCTGGAATCACATGATCAGGTGTTGGTGATATGGACGTTGACATTTCCTGTGTTTGATGATTTATTTTTTTTCTTTCATGGCAATATCTTCCCCTGCTTAAGTCTCTGCAATACAAGCCTTCCTGCTAGATAGCACGTAAGCTAGCTGGATCATCAGCGATCAGATCAGAGTTATTTTTTCCTCCCCAAACCTACCTGGAACAGATAGTAGACGCCCCATGCCAGGATGACAATGTAGTAGATATTCAGCAGGGACACGATCACGATGGAGGCATAACCAATACCTGGAAAGACAGAAAAATCATCGTGATGAGACAAAAATGATGACAGAAGTCCAGGAGAAGCTTATGATTTTCCTTCCTGGCAGCAGCAGAGATGGGATACAGAGACACATTTGATAAAAACCCATTAATCTAACTTGTTTACAGTCTTATGAAACCCCCTTTAGAATAATATGTTACTATTTTTGTATATAAACAAACATCAGCTGGGGCTTGAACTTACGACCTAACACAAGACACTGACATTTCACATTCTTGTGACCAGCGTGACATTATGAACTTCCCCCGAAAAGACCCACATTTGTCACTATATATACACTGCATGTCCCAGTAAGCGTCTCTCTCTCTCATTTTGTGGGGGGAGGTTTTCAGTGCGGTATTTTGATTGTCCAATAAAGAGGATGTAAGAGTAATCAGTTCATCATGAGACGAGTGTCACGTTTCATTTAATGTACCTTCACTGTTAAATTACATATATTTGATAAGTTGGTGTTATGTTTTTTGCCCACATGAAAATCCAAGAGCCGTTTGGACCTCCTTCTTCAAACCCAGATGTTTATTTTTTTTTAGATGTAGTAAAAAAATCCAAAAGTTTCCACAGATGCCTCAGTGACATACAAAATACCACCATTTGATACAATGGTGCAGACATGAAAACAGATTTAAGAAGAGGAATAAGAAAAATGTTTTGCTCATCTTTTTTTATATATCAAAGTGAGTCATCACAAAGGTATTCTGCTTATTTCACTGTAAGAGGTATGACTTCCTGTTTCGAGTCATTTCTCTTCTTCCTGTTATGCTGATGACACACATCTGCATTTTATTTGTAAAAAAATCTGTTCCTGATTGAAGACATTTTACTGCGACAAAGCTGCGAATCCAAATTCCTGCTCACTATCCATGTTGTTTTTTTCCCCCCATTAGCTCGTGTACAAAAATATTCAAAGTACATTTAGACTACTACAGCAATAATGTTTTCATTTGTGTAACCTTCAATTGTGTTGCCTTGTGCTTCAATTTCATTTGACATGATGAGCTGACCTCAATTGCATCAAAACTGGCCTTGAGACAGAGCTGCTGGTAAACACAGGATCAAGGCTGTGTGTGTGTGTGTGTGTGTGTGTGTGTGTGTGTGTGTGTGTGTGTGTGTGTGTGTGTGTGTGTGTGTGTGTGTATTTCTTTTTCACAAGGGTATAAAAAATAAGAAAATCCCCCAAAATGAGAACAGGTGTAGGAGTTGGGGATTTGGCTCAAGATTTGAACATGGATTAGGTTTTTTTCAGGTTGGAGAATCATTGCGGGTCCTCGTAAGTGTATTAATTCAACCTGTGTGTATGTGTGTTATCAGTCTGCACTCACAGCCGACAGAGGTCACTCATCCGAATTAATATCTTTCAACGTCACTGGCCATCTGTGTGTGTGTGTGTGTGTGTGTGTGTGTGTGTGTGTGTGTGTGTGTGTGTGTGTGTGTGTGTGTGTGTGTGTGTGTGTTGGTCTTGATGAACAGCCTGCGTAAATTTGACACAAAGTTCTTCAGCCGCAATCCCCATCTGTGTTTCTTTGTGTGTGTGTGTCTTTGTGTGTGTGTGTGTTTAAGTGTGCATATGAATGTGTGAACTATTCCACCATCGCATCATGTCCTTTTAATCAGTCAGCTAATTAGCAGCTGCCAACCATCATCTCTAAACACACACACAGCGGATCACATGGTACAGTGCTGATCAAACAAACAGATGCGACCTCCTCCATGATGTCACTTCTTGTGCTCATCTGCTGACCTCGGCTGACCTCGTTCGGCCTGTTTACATTTAGGTTTACAATAATTTTTTGTGACGTAATTGAAGTTTCTTTATCTTCATTCTAGGATTCTAAACTGTCTATAATATTATATAGTGCTATTTGCCTTATTATTATATCTTTGCATGATTTAGATTGAAAAAAACCCAACACATTTATCTTATACTGGTTCTTTATGCGGCTCCTCAGTTCAGCCTCTGTCTCAAACAGGCTGTTTTAGCTTCTGTCTCTTTAAGGCTCTCGATGAGCTCACTCTGTTCTGATTGGTTAGCATCTAGAAGTTGCTTAGCAACTACGTAATTAAATAGTACTCATAGAATTTTGCTTATTTTCTCCTATTCTTTACTCAATATATAAACTTCTCGAATACATATAAACATGTTCGAGTGAGCAACCTGAACAACCTGTGGAACAACCTCTGCAAACAAAGGCTACAAAGAGGACAGTTTGTGGTCATGCATGAACAATATGAGGTCAGATTGATAAGGGAGGAGGAGGAAACTTTATTAACAAAGCACTCAGAGCAAGTTGAAGCCCTGGCTCTTGTATAGGGTCACCTCGTGTTTTGGAACTTTGACCATTAACATCGTCCGACATTATAACAGCATATAACGCTAACAGTATAATGTGTCCCCTACAAATCAACTAAGCACTCAGTATTACACTTATTGCACTGGAAAGCTCTCCAGTATGTTCACACCTAAAAAGCACCAATAAATAATCTAGGGTACGCCCATTACGGTCGTTAAACCGATTATAAATATGATTTTGGGAGTAACGACTGATGGTGCCAAATTGGACCCGAGTCAGCCTCAGTTTGGCTGACTCGGGTCAGCGTTGATAGCTGGGTGACTTGCTCATCATTCATATTAAGATTATTATATTTGTTTAACCTTCGTGACATTTATATAACTAGAATTGGAACTGCTGAAGCCGTCTGAAAACAGCAAAACAAAAAAACTTGTGATGAGCTTTGAGTTTATTATTCACTTAGTGGATTCAGTGCAGAGAAATAGCTCAGCTTAACTTCTCATTTTAATGAAATTCACCTTTCTCAGCTTATTTTTATCTTCTTTTTTTATATTTCTCTTTTTAAATCTTATTTGAATGTCTTTTTTTATAGTGTCTCGTGTCTCTTTATCATCTCATCTTAACCTTTTATGTTTTATGTGGAGCACTTTGAATTGCCCTTTTGTTGAAAGGTGCTACTGTAACACCATTAAACTTGCGTTTTCCTCTCTCTGCAGAGTTTACAGTTGTTACAGATGTTGCCCTTATCTCTCTGTCACCCAAATATATTATTTTCTTCAGTTTATTCCAACACAGTAAAAATGTTGCCTGACTAACCCCAGTTCAGTTTTGGTGAACGGACATGTGAGAATTTATGTTCTCACAGGATTTCGGCGGTTGCTTAGCGACACAAATGCAATCATTGCCTAGCTATCGCGCAGTATTATGTCTCTGTAGACATTCGATATGTGCTCCTTCCTTGACGCCAAGAAGAAGGAAAAAAACAACACGGTGTATGTTGGTGGATACAGTTGTTATGGGGTGTAGTCTTTGTAGGTTTGAACGCTTGTCTTTTTTTTTTTCTTTTGGGCGGATTCTGACTCTGACACACACAGGCAGGAGGATGACGAGAGATGTAAACCAGGCTACGTTACATGTATCTGTCTTTCTCTTTCTCTTCTCTCGCTCTCATTTCAGTTCAATTATTTACTTTCACAAACACACAAAAAATATATATATCTACACATTTCTACACCAGGTTTACACAGGAGGTGTGAACAACAACAACAACAAGAAATTGCAGAGGAATCTCTCTCTTTCTTATACCTCCTCCAGTGCCTGCCTTTTCTCTTTCTCCCCCACTCTTTACTTAATTCTTTTAATTTTTCATTCTCTCCTCCACTCTGACTTCCCCTGCTCGGCTCATCTGTACCATCTCCATTTTTCCTTTCTCGGTTACTTTCCTCCCCCTCCCTGTCTCCTCTATCCCCCTCCCTCTCTCTCTCTCTCTCTCTCTCTCTCTCTGCCTTCATATCTGCCCCTCTTTCTCTGTCTCCATCAATCCATCTCTCTGCTCCTCAGATCTCTTGCTCTGCTTCATTTCTTTCTCTCCCCCTCTCTTTTTCTCTCTCTCTCTCTCCCCCTCTCTCTCCGTCTCTCTGATGTGTTGCCTCGCTGTTGCCGTAGCAACGCGTGATTCGGGACACTCTGTACACCGTCTCGGGGCGCATGTTTGTGCGTATGTGCGAGTGTGTGTGCGTGAGACATAGGGGAGGATAATGTGTCTGAAAGGAAGAAACAAGGTGTGTTTGTGAAAGTGAGAACAGCAGCAGAAGTAAATAATTAAATCCAGATAATGAAACAGTCGTGAAGATGAAATTACTGAACTCAATTTATAAACGTACGGTAGTATTACAGGAGGTTTGTGTGTGTGTTTGCTTAAGATGAAATGTCAGTATGAATATTAAAAAGGAAAAATACTGGAGAAAAATTCCCACTCCAGAGCAGATGTAGACAGTAATGAATACATTAACCTTATTCAGCTGGTGGCAAACAGGAGGGGAGAGAGAGAGGGAGAGAGAGAGAGAGAGAGAGAGAGGGAGAGAGAGAGAGAGAGAGAGAGAGAGAGAGAGAGAGAGAGAGAGAGAGAGAGAGAGAGAGGGAGAGAGAGAGGGGGAGGTGAGAAAAATGAAGAAAAAGATGGTGGAGAAGCTCACGAGGGATGAGAGGGAAGGAAAGGGAAAAAAAAGAAAAAAAAGACTGAAGATACGCAGAGACAAGGAGAAAGGATGAGCAAAACAAACCAAAAAGAAAAATAAAAAACAAACAGATTTGATACCAGAGGCAAATGTCAGGGGGAAGGTATCTAAAAAATCTGAATGTGCTTTCTTGGAAGAAAGAAGGTTTTCATAGAGGAGAGGAGGTGAGAGAGAGAAGGTTAAAGCAGAATAGAGGCCACAGTGTGTTGGTGTACCAGTGCGAGCTCGGTTGCCTGGTAACGGTTGCAGGGTAAAGTCTCAGCAGTGTGATTGGAGGAGAGTCTGGTGTGACTCAGCCTTATGTTGCACAGCCATTCCTCTGTGAAAAACAACAGAGGACTGGAAAAAAAAAAAAAAAAAAAAATGAAACCCTGTAGTTGGGACTGTAAAGGCTGGAGACGCCACGCCATTTATGTCAGTGAGATGTTACCAGACGGCGGCAATAGACGACAGACGGCTCGCCAGCTATTAAACCTTGTTTGCTGTATTTGTAGTGACGCGTGTACTGTTAACAACATGACAAGCAGGATTTTTATGTCCTTATAATGTGACCAGAGGATAGTATTTGGCTACTGAGGCTATTATATTTACACTCTGAGATAGACAAAAATCTTCCACAAGAGCAGAGTCTGGACATGATAAGTCTGTATATCGTATGTGTCCATAGCTGTTTGTGTGTGTGTGTAATTGTGAGAGCCAATTTGAGTTCTAGACCTGGGAAGTGAGGACATTTTGGCCCAGCCCTCACTTCCTCAAACACCTTCTAAGGGCTGGTTAAGGGTTTAGACTTGGTTTTTTGTGCCCAGTTGGCACATTATTTTATAAACTGAAAGGAAAATGAATAAAACGTAAATTGGGTATAGGTTCAGTTTAGAGTAAGGGAGGGTTGGATTTAGCCATTTAGTTGTGACGCTTAAGTTTAGTGTATGAGGCTAGGGAATGCATTATGTCAATGGATGTGGTGTGTATGACTGTGTCTCCATAGTGTTTAATGAGGGGTTTCCAAGGATAGCATCTTGGAGCCCCCATGACACAACACCCACCTGGGACACTGTTGATGAGGGTGAATAACATCTGCCCATGATCCTAATCTCCACAACCATTATTTATGCTGCTATAGGCAAACCATTCATGTCATGGCTGACAAATGTAAATACTCATGCTACCTAATAGTGCTTGGAGAGAGGGCTACATACCAGTAAAGATGGGGCAGAGCTTCTCCCAGCAGGTGATGCCACCCTCTGATGTGAACTGACCGAGGGCGACCTCCAGGAAGAAGACCGGCAGACCTCCGCCAAACAGGAAAATGAAGTAGGGGATGAGAAATGCACCTGAGTGGAGAGGGGAGGAAGAATTGAGAGACAGCAGCAGACGTGTACAGAGATGATGACATTCAGGGACGGTTGACAAGGAAGGAGTGATGACATGAAAGATGAAGATAAGGGAGGGAAAAAAAGATGAGAGAAAACAGTCAGCATGAATTCAAAGCAGGGCGTAGTGAAAAAAGAGAATCAGATGCCTGATAAGCAAATGTTCCATATGTAAATGAATAGTTTCATCATTTTAAAAGTCTTACCTCCACCATTCTTATAGCAGAGGTACGGGAAACGCCAGACGTTCCCTAAACCAACAAAGCCGCCAGCCACAGACAGAACAAAGTCCAGCTTGCTGGCCCACTTCTCCCGCTGGGGGTGTTTACCCTCCGCCTCATCTTCAGGTCGAGTGCCAGGGCTTTTTCCAGGAGATGGCTTCAGAGTGTCCTTATGGAAATCCTTCAGGCACTGAAGTTTCTCTTTTTGAGCCATTCTGTAGAAACAGGAGAGAGAGAAATATATATGGTGAGAACCGGTCTGAAATTAATCCTGCTCTGAAGTGCTACGTAAAGTTTTTAGTGTTTCAGCTTTTTACATAAACCTCGAGAGAACCAAACAACTCAGTGCAATATATTACAAGATCAGTAGTTCTTCACATTTAAACAGAACCACATGATGGCGGCTGGCCAGCTGCCAAAGCATCTGGTAGACCAGCACAGTGGCCACAACCCAACATTTTCAAGCACCTGGCTGGTGGCTATAATTTCTCAGTCAGGCTTAGCAAATTCATATCAACTTGGAGAGGAAACAAAACCTTTATAAATGTTCTTCGGGAAAAATATTAAGAGGTTCACTTGGGAAATTAAGAGTGTGAGCAAGTAAGAAACTAGAAATATGTGCTCAGCTGTCGCTTCCAGCCATCTAATTGTAAGTCTGAGCTGAGCTTCACAATAGAATAATTATCAGTTTCATGTGAGGCTAAACCAGGGGTGCAGTGTTAGCCAAGCCTGCAGCTCCCCTGAAGGAAACACCTGCGTTGGCTACAGCTCTAACTCCTAACTCTATGCCTCCTCAGCATTAGAATTATGAATTATTTTTTTACTTTTGTTGAGACCCATATCAGGGTCAGCCAAGAGTGCAACCTTCAGGATTGATAAAAGCTAATGATAAAAACGTGTGATCTCATAGTTGTCCGTGAGCAATATCTGGTTTAAATTAAAGTGAGTTGCACAAACATTATCTCTTTGCCATACAGCTGATGTAGCAGTAGAGCTGAGGCAAATGTAAAATCAGACCAAAGTGCTTCCAATAATATATATATATATATAGAGTTCTTCCCCACTGAATATTTGAAGCAATGCGAATGTTAATGTCCTTCTAGTTGTAACTTCAGTCCTTTTCAAACCATTTAAATGAGATCCAGATGTCTTTAGTTAATAATTTCATGTTATATTGTCATATTTTATGATCTACCCTTTAAGACATCGATTACATAAAGTATCATAGAGTTATATGGGTTTAAGCGGAGTCTTTTTTTGCTTGGCTTCTTGAGCTGTCTTGTTTTACACCAGCAAGATTTCAGTGTACGTTTGGCAACACACACACACACAAAGAGAAAGAGAGAGCGATGAATCAGGCTTCCTTGAATCGTGTAAAATGTTTGTGCACACCATCATTACCTAAACCGCAAAGCTACTCTTGTTGGCTACACTTGTGTGATATTTGTTGCCAAAGCAAGTGAACGTATCCTGTAATGATACCCATTAACATTGATTTCATTATATTACATATCTGATTATATCAACATTCTCAGGCCCGACAATGACTGTAAATATAACCGGAGGTAGCGGTTTATCTTAAGCAAACTCCGCTCACAGGATGCAAGTACACCTATGGGGTTTTTTTTTTTAGGGGGTTGATACTACCACTAGAAACGTACTTACTTGGTTGCTCTTTGGTATTTCACTCAGGAAAATAACTTTATGATTAATGTGTGGCAAGTTGTAATTCTGCCAGGCTACATAGTTTGGCAGCAGAGGAGTCCAAACCAAATGAGTCTCCAGTCTTTTTACACAGATGCATCTCAGCTCATGTTACACTTCCAAGCAACTGCAGCTTATAAGATAACAGCTGTCAAGAGCTCATAAAGTTTTTGTTTTTTTTGGTTGTTGGTTCTCTTGGAAGAGGACTGAAGGTGACTTTTCTTTATTTTTCTTTCTATGGAGGTGTTGTTATTTTACGCCAGCTCAGCTCAAATGGTGTCATTGTGATCTGGCCAAATAAACTAAACTAAAGAAGGGACACAGAGGAGAGATACACACAGTAGCGGTCGTAACATGCCACCGGATTAGGGTTGGGTTTCTATAGCCGGTAACATTTCGGATGGGATTCAAAGGCATATTTTTTTAAATTTCAGACATGAGGAAATCTTTTTTCTTTATTAGCAAAGAGTAAAATACACCTACAAGGCTCCCTGAGCACCAAAACTCCTACATATTAACTCTTTATTGTGTATTTCCACATTATATATATATATACATGACCAAGACTTGGTAATATGTTTGTGAGTGTGTGTGTGTGTGTGTGTGTGTGTGTGTGTGTGTGTGTGTGTGTGTGTAAGAAATTCTAACAGAGAGATTAAATAGAAAAAACAAAATACGATACTCTTGATCTTCCCCCTCCCTCCCTTCCTCATTAAAACTATTAAATGACACCCGGAATGGGCGAGCGTCTAGCCAGAGTGTTTGGTGCCCCAATGACACAACCAGAGCTGTAAATTTCCACCTGGCAGCGGCAACGTGAGAGAGAGAGAGAAAGAGAAAGAGAGAGAGAGACAGACATACTTAGTAGTCAGCAGTTGTCTGTCACTGTGGAAAATGTCATGTCTTTATCTCTTTCCATCTGCCAGGCTGCTGCAACTTCTCTCTCTCTCTCTCTCTCTCTCTCTCTCTCTCTCTCTCTCTTTGTCTTCCTCATGCATTTACTGTCTATCTTACTTACTGCACAATATTTACACTGGACAGGACTACATTTTAAAACAAATCCCCCAAAAGGCTTTCTCCATTGCTGTCTACAGATACACACATTTCATTTTGCAATTCATCGTTCTCCTGTCTTTACTATGAGCATATTCCAGGCACAGAAGCAAATTTTACCTAACCATTAAAAACCTTGAAAACATAAAGAAACACGATGGAGAAGACAAAAAGATGAAATAGCAACTGGATATAGAATTTGCATTATGGGAAGCCTTTTTTCCTCCATGTTTGTGGATTTTAAAAGACATTTTAGGGTCTTTAGAGTCTTTACAACGGCATCAGAAGCTGTGCATCGCAGGTTCCCTCATCAAGTTAATGATCCCACAAAGCCATATGCATTTCACTTCAAGACTAACTTCCTTAAGAGTTAATTAATAACACAGAGGAAACTAAAAAACACTCCCTCTCTGTCTGTGTGTGTGTGTGTGTGTGTGTGTGTGTGTGTGTGTGTGTGTGTGTGTGTGTGTGTGTGTGTGTGTGTGTGTGTGTGTGTGTGTCAGTAAGTATTTCCTGCTTGGGAGAGACAATGGACTCCATTATGTCTGCGACAAATTGTTAACAGCAGTATAGAGTAATGGCCAAGACTGATAGTGATATTACTTCCGACATAGAAGCGGACTTACACACTGGACCTACATACTAACGTGAAAAACGATGCCGGAAAGAATGTATAAGAGGTAAGAGTAGAGAGAGAGAGAGACTGGTGGTGACCTAAAAGCTTATGTTTCATGGCCTTAATCAGGTATATTCTCAGTCTTTGCACATGATTGCTTTCAGTGGTAATGCATAAACATTGAAAAGTAGGTAAAGGACCCAGAATTGAGCCTTGTGGCACTCCATGGAGGTTTTTGTTAACCTGTATGAGAGCTACCATTGAAATTATAGGATCTTCCATGGGCTTGGTTAAATAGGGCACCATGTTATCAAGTTTAATATAATAAACACATTAACTTCCCCCTTATTTCTTTTCCTTTATCTCCAAGACTTGAGCATTATTGATTTATTAAATAGAGCTTTTCTTTGGCAAAGGAGTGGAAATCAGTAACTTCTGATACCAAGCTATCCATAACACATAATAGGTTGATATGATGAAGGAGGAGGAAGAAAGTTAATGAGATATTACTGTAGCCGACCGAAAAAAAGATCCACAATCAATACTGATGCACATTAAAATAAATTATTAAAGAAGATATCGCTGTCATTTAATATATATATATATATATATAGATAGATGCTTGATTTGGTACTTTATGACTCTGCATAATCCTTCAACCATTATCAGTTCAAGAAACCTTTTAAATATGTATAATCTACTGCCATCTTATACGTTTTTATAGACAGTTTAGACAAAGGGCTGCTATCCTCTTTGTAACATGAATTTAACATTAGAACTGAGCAATATGCTGGCAGTTCCTTTTACATACTTGTTAAATATTAAATCACAGGCCTTCAAGTCGAAACCTAAACTAAATCCATAATAGAGCCACCGTCTGCATTCAAAGACATTTCTATAGCCTAGATACTTACCGCTGTCAATACATCGCGTGCTTCTTCTAGGTTCCACTGAGCCTTTCGCTAACAAGTAGAACCTGTGCCAACAAGTTGTGCTTTTTCTTTAAACAGGGCGGGTGGAGTTCACCCTTATAGATATATGACAGAGAAGCTCATGTACACCTGGAGCAAAACTGCTGTTCATTCACATTAAAGGGAATCGGTTGAGATGGATTGGGGATATGATAAGAGATGCTCGCTGACTTGCTGTAGGGATAACATGTCCCATCTGGCCTGGGAATGCTTTGGGATCCCCAAGGAAAAAAGCTGGAGGACGTGCCTGGGGAGAAGTGCGTATGAGCTACCTTTATTAGATTGCTGCCAGATTAACAACTGGAAATGGATGGGATGGAAAGGGTGAGTGCAGCAGGAAGTGTGATGACTGAGGAGCAAAAGAGAAGAGTGCCACCTACAGAAGCTCCGACAAGAGGATTTTTTTAAAAAAGTCTGATTATCATTCCCGATTCCCGTTTCAAGTAAAATCTTCAAGTCTCTAGTAAGTAGGAGGAAGTGAAAGTCATACTAGTCATAAATTCTCGGATGTCAGAGCAGATATATTAGCAGGAAATGTTGTTGTTGCACAGTTGCCTACGAGAAGACCTCAAGAGAGCGAGACCGGCCGTGGGAACTGCAATGAACTGTGGGACGATTTAAAGCTCAGGCCAAAAGCTTGGTGTAAAACATAAGAGGCTCATTGTCCGATGTTTTAGTGTGTATGTGTGTGTGTGTGTGTGTGTGTGTGTGATCCCTGGGCCCAGACTCTGGACTTGCATATAGTGACTTCAGAACCCAGCCAGCACCCCACACACACACACACACACACACACACTTACTTCACTCCCTAACCACTTACATAACACACTATCCTATTTTAAGACCATGTACATTTCCACTGGACTGCCTGCCTATTAAATCCAATCCTGCCCCCCCCCCCCCCCATCCATGCTCCACATTACTTTCACTCCTTTTCACCAGCCTCCTTCCTTCTCCTACATTTTCAATCTCCATCTTTACCTCTTTCCTTTAAATCACATGTCTAGTAATGTTTCATGCATGTTGCAAATGGTCTATTTAAGTCATTAGTTTATAAACCATGATTGGCATGGTTGGATTCATGTCTTTGGGTTTATAAATACAATTACTCTCCTCATCCTCTGCTTTCTCGTCTCCTATCCTCATTCTCTCTCCTCTTCTTTCTCATCCTAGGGTTTCCTGTAGCATCTCTATCATCTCATTTGGAGTCAGGGCCTTCCAGATGGAGAGCGCGGAGTGTTGCCTTTCACGCTCTGGAAACACACCTCGCTACTTCGGACCAAAAAATGATTGACTTGTTATTTCTAGAGAGAAGTTGATGCTTATTTGAGTCTATTGGAATCAGCACAATAAGATGCTTCTGCACAGGCCCCAGTCTCATGTTGTGGTAGTTACCACTTGGTCTCCTCTTCCTTTTTCTGCCTCCATTCCCAGGTTTTTTTGCTTCTTCTCCTTTTCCTCCTTTGTCACTTATCTTTTAATCAGCTCCTCCTCTTCCTCTCAATTCTTCCCACTCATCCTCCTCCCATATCTTTCGCACTCTCGTCATCTCAGTAAGTCCTTCTTCTCTTCATCCTCCTCTGTTGTACATTGTCCCATTATCCATTCCCATTGGCTGTTCCTCTCCTCTTATCCCTCTTCTCTCACTTTCATTTTAGATAAATAAAAAGGACTGAAGTTATTATGTGAAATAGATGGGGGGATGAAGGGAGGGAAAGAAAGAGCTGTTAAAAGAAAAAGAGAGAAAGTGAAAAAAGAGGGGGAGGTAAAGAAGAGCCAAAAGCAAAGAAGCGAGGGACATGTTTGTTACTAAAAAACTATATGTTACACAGGAAGTGAAAGAACATGAGAGTCAGCATGAGAAGAGAGCCACAAGCTGACGGAGATGAAAATAGGTGCAACTGATTTAGATAAAAAAAAGAAATAGATAAATGAGATCAGAGGAAACGTCGACTGACCAAGAAACACCGAGCGTAACAAAGAGTATCACGACAAGAATGAGAGTGCAAGTTAGAGATAGAGAGAGAGAGAGAAAGAGATAACAGGAAGTTTAAAAGTTAAAAGGAAAAGAAAGACGCATTCCTTTCCGTCTTATCTAACTTGAGTCAACAGACACTATTGATTCTTCCGAAACTTTTTGTATTTTTGCTCCAGTTCAACATTATTACAAGGTTACTGCAGGTCAATAGGCTTAAGTCCTGTTTACACACACACACTGCTATTCATCTTAAACATTTATAATCTAAACTGTGTCCAAATATGACTACTATTTCTTTAATTAATACATTTATCTGTATCACTCGGTTTTAAAACTTTCCAAGAACTACATTAACAGCAGTGCCACATAAAAGGTGATTTGAGTCATTCAGATGTCTGCCCTGAAAGAAATCTTTGTTTTTATCCTTAAGCAGAGTCAGTTATCACAAATGACTTGCTTGCTGTGACATGTCGTCAGCTTTTATCATTCATGTCATATCAGATATGTAGAGGCGTATAACTAGACTGATAACGTGGAAATTTGATATCAAGCCTATGGAGTCAGATCACAAAATCAGGGGAAGTTTCGTTGCCGGTACGTCGGGGGGGGGGGGGGGGGGGGGGGGGGGGGGGGGGGGGGGGCGTGACATTCAAATGTTGCCAGTGGGTGGCACTCAGCCTGCAGCGCATGTGTCCTGTTCAGTGCCGTTTCCGTACCAGGAAGTGATGTTCTACGTCAAGGTGCTCTCGTTGGTGTAAGAGTTGAAATTCCTCAGTCTTTGAAGGGATACCCAGATTTTTCTCAAGGGTCTAATATAAAACAGTGTGTTTGTCACCACTGAGTACATATGCAGCACCCATGTCAGGTCTTCGATGATGTGGACACAGAAGTATTTGTAGCTGTCCGCCAAGGACCCATTGATTATCAGCTCCTTAATCTTGCTGATTTTAAGGAAGAGGTCAAGAGCATAAATGTGCATGATTTTAGCTGAGCTAGAAGCAAGATAACAGGATAGGTCGGCGCCTTCTATAGCTAGGATGATCTAGATGAAAAAAATTAGCTCTAAATACCAAAAACATATGCATCACACTTCTCCAGAATAGCATTTACAGTGTGAAGAAAAATGACCACACAAACAAATCCTCCACCAAAAAATGTCCACCCACTTGCTTATCAGTTGTCGTTGAACTATTAATCTTTCCATGGTTCTGAGATTTCTCATCAACGTTGACGAAAACTTGAGCTTGTCAGTTCCTTCCTGACCTCGGAAACAGCAGTCGCCAAAACAATCTCAACCCAAGGTCTATGTACTCGCTTATGTTCTGGAGCTTTTATGACACAATGTGTTCACCGGTTGTCATGGAGTTGTAGATGTTCAAACTTTCCATGAAATCTTTCATTTGAAAAGTTACTTCCATGTGCTACTTCCCCCCTTTCTGTTTGTACTCAGGATCCGTTTTGAGTGTAGTATTAAAATCCAACATGTCACAAGGGGGCGCTAATCTGTTCAAATGATTTGCCCTTCATCTAAATAACTGACTTCCATCAACCTAATGATGAATAAATATGTGCACTTGGTATCAGGCTATAAAAACAAATAATATGCCTTGAGGACAATTAAATCTGACACCCCAAAGAGAGCTGGCACTAAATCAATCTCCTTACCGCTTTCGCCTTCAGCTGCCGCTCCAACGTAAACGTGTTTGGCAAGTTACCTGAAAATTGTAATCGACTACTGATTATATTGCTCATTGAATAGGTAAATATTTGAATTTAATTATTAGACAGCAGCAAAAGTAACGTGTTATAGTACTTTTGATACTCTGCCAAAGTTGCCTTTAAACACCTCAAAATCCTCAACATACACGTTGAATCTTTTGTATCTAATGTGTAGAAATAGAAAATAAGCAATGATCAATCCTGACAGCAAACACACCAACCCCCCCCCAAGAGTAAAAGTAATGGAGCGTTACTGGGATTAGGCATTGTAATTTAATTACTAAATTCCAATCTGTAACGCCTCAGACTACTTGAAAAAAGTAATAATATTACTGATCCGCATTACAAGTGACGTGTTAATGCCCCACATTGAATGTAAATTAAAGCTTCCGACCACAATTAACTGTTCAAACTACAACCGCAAAACATTTATAGAAAATTACACAAGCTTAATGGGGCAGCTCTAATGATTATTGAAGACTACTGTGGGTGTATGTGGGTCAGTGGTTCATTCTGGTTTCAAATGTACAGTAGCAATGACGGTGCAGTGCTGAAGTCATGGATACACCATCATAAAGATTTGACAGCAGCTGTACCATTATATCACCGTAGGCTTCCTCGCCCCTCCCTTTCCTCTTTCTCAGTTTTCATTTGCAGAAAATACTCGGCGAGCGTGTCGTGCCTGTGGCTGAGATTTCACCATCACACACACACACACACACACACACACACACACACAGACAGACATGTTCCACTAACCTCAGGTTACTGACTCAATAAATGATTTAACAGCAAACAAGCCTGCAGCTAATATATCAGCTTTCAATGTTGGTTTGACAAACTAAACAGACTGACAGAAAAACAAACAACTGTCACTCAACTTGTAAAAACATAGGGCTGTAACTTATTATATTATAATTATCATCATTGTCAATTGAACTGTTGATTGTTTCTCAATTAATTGATTAGTCTTTAATTTATATGAAACAACATGTTGATCATTGTTACCTAAAGCCCAACATGCAACCTCTGCTGTCTTATTTTGTCCCATCCAACAACTCAAAGAGATTCAATTTACTATTACAGGAGACCAAAGAAACCAGAAAAACACCCGAGAATTTGGGCATTCTCTCTTAAAAAATTCCTCAAAATGAATAATCAGTTATTAAAATAGTTGGTAACTCAGTTTTTCACTTCTATAAATACCCAGTTCAACACACAGCAGTTATCCAATCTATTCATCTGTTAGATTTGCATGTTATGTGTTAAAGTGATGTTTTTTTTCAGCTCATAAATTGGATGAAGAAGTGGAATTTGGCGTGAACAACAACTGGCTGAACAGCATGTGAAAGAGCACCACCCACAGAAGCTAAACCTCCATCCAAAAAAAAAAGAGAGAAAAGAATTTTTTAAAAAAGGACTCAGTTTGATTGACAGGTTGCTTTATAAGAAAGAAGTGCACTGCAGAAACAGAAGAAAGTCAACAAATAAAGTGAGGATTACTACCATTCAGCCTTGGATCATGACACCTTCAGGTTCATAAGAGTGGTTTAAGGTGTTAAAACAATTCATCTCTGATTCGTCACACACACACACACACACTTCAGATCAAGCCACAAACATGCAGTCACACAAGCTCGAGCCTTTGCACAAACACACAGGAACTTAACCAGCGCTGGTGAGATCTTGTGCTCGCAGTGACCGATTTAACAACTTGTCACACATCAGCTCGATGATGACTCTACAGCAGCCAAGATAAGATTAAACTCAAGGCCAGGAGCTCTCTCTCTACTCTAACACACATTTGTCTTTATGTCCTTGTAAGGACACTCATTGACTTAATACATTCCCTAGACCCTCACTCTAACCTTAACCATCACAATTAAATGCCTAAACCCAACCTTTACCCCAAGCTGAACATAAACCTTTGAAGTTGCGAGGACAGACCAAAATGTCCTCACAACAACCCAGAAATGTCCTCACAATTCTGTTTTTTGGCGGAAATTGGCATCCATGTCACTTAGATCTACACTATAGAAGTTCCTCTCCAATTGCCACTTCGATTTTAAACCTCTCTGTATTTTTTCTGCCTCTATCTACATTTTGCCGAACAAGAACAAGAGTTTTATTGTCCCACGGTAGTCTAAACTATGTTCCTGGTGTCTTTTTCCCATCCTGTGCAGTTTCAGGGTAAAACTGCTGAATCTTTGCAAGTTTTTTGGCCCAATTCATCAGCTGTAAACTGGTAAGTTGTGCATCAGCATTGCAAATATGAAATGTGTCACCTTATGCAAGCACACACACGAGTCGGTGACACCAAACATGGTCATCCTCAAAGGGTTGTGGTTTGATAGCATTGTGCATACTCTAAATCCAGTTTCGAAAACAGCTTACTTAAATAATCGACCACTTCTTTAATATAAATGACAATTACATCAAATACAAGAACTAACATTTAAAAAATACAATAAATGTTTAAGAAGCTAAAACTCAAGTCATGCCACATAGATAACATTTTATTTCAATACAAGGCTGCTTCAATGTTTTGTACATCTGTCTTTAATAAGTAACATCAATACAAGGTGTCTTAGACTCAGACTTAACCATGCTGGGTAATTTTCCAACACTAAAACTGGTTTAAAATGGAACCAGCTACCTGCTATCGTAACCCAACCCTACTCTAGACACTTGCCACTCCCATTAAACCTTTTTCTCTCTCTCTCTCTCTCTCTCTCTCTCTCTTCAGCCATTACATGAAATATGGAAGCCACACGTAAACCAAGAGACAACACTAACAGACCCAATAATGTACAGTATCCAATACAACACATTGATACGTGCAGGTGTTTTAAAAACGTGGTGTGCACTTCAACATGCATTTGTGCAGGGAACTCATATTTTCTTGCCATGCAGTTTTAAAAACGCATAGTCTACTTTCATCCAAAACAGTTTTCAGCACAAAGAAATAACGTTTTAAAACATGTCCATTCATTGTCATAACAAGTGGTTAATCACTGAGGCTTTATGTCAAAAAAGAAAAGGATCAAATTACACCAATAGATCGAACAGAAAAGACAGACAGAGAAAGAGGAAGCGAGACAAAAGGTAGAGAGACGCTGGAAACAGATCGACACAGGAGCACAGCGAGAGAGAGAGAGAGAGAGAGAGAGAGAGAGAGAGAGAGAGAGAGAGAGAGAGAGAGAGAGAGAAAGCGAGAGAGCGCGAGGGAGAGAGAGAAAGCGCGAGGGAGAGAGAAAGAGAGAGAGAGAGAGACCGCGCGATGTGCAACGTGCGACTGATGAGCATCTCCGCCTTCTCACTGCCGTGCGCTTCACTTCCCCTTTCTGCTACACTTCTTTTACGCAATTAAATGACATGAGGCAAACACTATTACAATGTTTCACTAAAAATAACACACACACAAAAACCCGCATTTTTAAATATCCACATGTAAAAAGAGAAAGATTGTAGCTTAGTGTGTAAATAAAATACCCAAAAAACCAAACACAGAGCTGACAATTAAGAATAATGAAAGAGAAGGGACATCTTGTGACATCCTAAAATCGAAGAGAAAATGAATTAATTTTTTTTTTTTTTTTTTTTTTTAAAGAGGATACTGATAATGAACTTGACGCACACATCTGGATGATGCATTTAACACATGTCACATGGAAAAGCCACGGGGGATGAAAGACTAAATAAAACATTTTTTTTTACAGATCAACCTGCTCGTGTTGCAATTAAGCCTTTAAACAAATTGCAAAATCACTCAGTGAGCGCACGAGTCAACGCACACAATAAGAGAGAGACACAACAACCTTTTATCCAAAATCTACAGCGCAGCTTCCTCCACCAGGAAACATCCTTGCAAACACGTTGCCAGTAACACCAGCATGAAATATAATAAAACACTGCAAATTATTTTTCCTGCCCCCCCCCACACCTATAAATGCACAAAACGTTTCAAATTCTCATTCAGTTTTGCAAATACATCCAAATCCATATGAGACACAATAAGAAAAAAGCGGATTATTATAATAAATTAAATTAAAATCAGAAGAAAAACGAAAGAGAGGAGCACAGCCATCCCTCCCAAACCTGCTTTAAAGGTGAGCAAACGAGCATGTCTTTTTTTTTCTCCGTTACCTGCTATGTTGATGTAATTGTGTTTGTTATTTTGTCCTTTTAATGTCCTTTGAGCGCGGTCCCTTGTCCGTGTCCTCTCGTGTCCGTGGAAGAGACTGAGGGTTGAACGCGTCCGTAGCCTATATTTTAGCCTATTTATAAGCCTCTCTTTCTGACCTTTGTCTCTTAAAAAAGGGGGACCGGAGACATCAGCGGCAGTGGAAAATCACCGGCCTGCCTCCTCTCAGCGCAACAGGAGAGCCGTGTGTCGGATGCCTTCAGGGTCCGTCGACAATGTCGGATTTTATACAAGTTAGCGGTTACACGTGCGAACCAGTAAGAAAAAAATGACTTGACTGTGGATGTTTGCCAGCATGACTCGCTCGTAATTCCTGACATGTTTTGACATCAGCTAAATGTTTTGCCTGTGAGTTGATGCAATAAATTAAATGACTATTTGGTGCATGTTTTTAAAAAAAACTGGAAAGAGCATTAGTGGTTGAGAAGGGTTGTTTTTTTTCTCTCTTTTCTACTTCCTGGGCAATTTACATGCTGGAGACATGAGGTTATACCACCACAGTGTCATCTCTTGGAAATAGTGCTGATGAATAAGCCTGACTTGTTTTGTTGTTGTTGTTTTTTAAGATTGCACCAGTAGGATGACTTTATGGTGCTCTAAGGAAGATGTGGTAACCATGTGTGAAATCTCCCAAAAACCAGCAGATGCCAATAATAAAACTTTAAAAATAAACTGATGTATTTTTCTTTTCTCCTCATAATTATGCCATCTCTGCTTTAGGGTCTGTTTTTACTATCAATTTCTAGCCACAAGCATGTAGAGGCTCCACAGAGTTTAGTTTTCAATGTAGGGTGGAGGAATTTACGAGCACCACCTAAACGCAGCATTAAGGAGCATTAAAGTGGCAGTTCCCCCCACCCATTTCACGAGTTGGTAGGCTGATATCTAAACCGACTCAACACGAGCACACGCTCAGATTCTCAGGCGCGCTCCCGGCAACCTTCATCCCACGCCCCCCATCATCACCACCATCCCCTTATGCGCGCAACCGACAGTATATGTGTGTGCACGAGGTGGTGGAAATAAGGGAAAAATAGACTGTACATGCAGAGCAATAGCAGACGCAGCTTGCTTAAAACAACAAATAGAAATAGTAGTTAAATCATCATATTTTATAATTCAGCATTTATTATTTAAGTATTGTACCAAAATTTAGCAAAAACATGGCACATTGTGAACTTTTTCCTTTTTAAATCATATTTTGAATGGCTACAGTATTTTTTTTAACAGCCTTTAGTATGAATGTAAGTCTTAACTTTAATACCACCTTAACAGAAATACTATTAAGCCTAATAAATGCTGATGAAATAACAGGAACCGCTTAAGGTATAATGCAATTCAACAGCTCACTCCGCTCTAATTTAAAAGTAAATGCCCGCCTGACTGTCTCATTAGTGGTTTTTTGGAGCATCTGATGGAGGTCAAATGTTCTTATTATTTTGTCAACCTCACTGTACATTTCTATAGAGGCTTACCGAGTGCCTTACTGCACTCTATTAAAGTACATTGGATGTCCCAGTGTATGGATGCTTATAGAGACTCTGTCCGTGGTGCTAAATGAGTTTGTAATAATGACTAAATGGTTTTCAATCGTACCGTTTATAATGACGACTGCAATATTTCTATAACATTCATATGAAATGTTGTGTTTCTATTGGAGTTAAAACTTAATTATGAGTTTCTAATCTTGTCATACTCAATGGGAGAATTCATCCATATCACTAACATACCTATATATCCTTAAAGTAGTTTGTGTAGTAGCTTCTGTGAATGTATTGCTATAAATGTCTTGTTCTGTGGTGAGATTTACCTACAATCTTTGAACGTTTTATTGCAGACACATAGGAATTTGGTATGAATGTTAATGTATCTGCAGAAGATGATTTTTATTGACATTATAACCTCTTCTCCTGCACCGCCATAAGGTTGTATTTTTGACCAATCATTTTGCATGGGAGGATATCTTGAAAACCAGCAGTTGGATTTGCATGACATATGTGGTGAATATTCATATTCCTCAAAGGCTCAATTCTAATGTTTCTGGTGGCTTGCCCGGCCTTTATATCCAGGACACGAGGACAAAGTTTCCATTGTATATGAGGGCTGCAATAAATTATTATTTTCCATTGCTGAATTATCTGTTGATTCGTTTCTTGATGAATCGCTTGGTCTACAAACAAATATCAGAAAACAGTGAAACAAAAACACCCAGAATTTAGCTGACATATTCAAATCTTCACATTGGAGAAAATGAAACAAGATAATGTATAGATTTCTTGTTTGAAACATTACTGAAGAGGTTAATTGATTATTAAAATAGCTGCTGATTCATTTTCTCTCAAACAACTAATTGATTATATGACTAATCATTGCAGCTTTGGTTTGTACAAGAAATTTAAATTTCTAAAGGAAGGAGGGGGATTATTACAACAAAATGAATGAAATGACTCATAATCTGGTTTATTACAAGAAAACCGGTTGGAAATTCAGACTGCTTGTTTATTTTAATTTAACCCACATTGGCTGATGATCCAAAAAACATCCTTTTATTTTAAGTTAACTTTGTGGTTGCATGCATCAAAGGACACTTAGTGGGACGTCTGTTTTGCTGTATGTGACCTGCAACATTCAGCACAACAAGGAAAAAGCCCGTTGAAGATTGTGGCTGATGAGATGACACATTGAGTCTTGTTTATATGCATATCTGATGCTGTATTCAAATAACAGGTAAAAGACATATATCATTTATAACCCCAACTGTCTGTTGTCAATGCCCATTGTGTTGCAGAGGTACTTCCTGGTTCAGTTAACCGCCTTTGTCATGTGTATGTAAACCCCCCCAAAAAACAGTATTTCAGTAGTTTGGATACTTTGTTTAGCCTGGGAACTTCCACAAATTGTTTCTGTCTTTATTTTTTATATATATATGTTACACATCTGGCCATTTCTTTCCACTTATATCCCGAGGGGAAAATGTGTAGACTGTTATTGTTAACCTCTGTCCTAGAAAACGCTTTATATCCATTTCTTATCTTGAGCCCTTGACTGGTAGTGAATGTCAGCCTCCCCACTGCTTTTCAAACACTATCTTACTACTTTGTTTAAACTGGCTTTATGTAATGACTGGCAGTAACCTCCCAGGTGTGTGTTGTGGTTTAGAGAGGCATAAAATGAAGTAGATGTGCCAGGCTGAGAAAGAATAACAAAATTAAATGCATATATAATACAAACAGTACAGGAAAATTTAGAGAGGAAGCAAACCTTAATGTTTAAGATCTATAAATTCTTTAAAAACAATAAACAGAAATACTTTTTCAAAGCCTAAAGGTTAAGAGACATTAAAGTATAATCCTTTTAAAATGTCAGTTTCAGCTGATGTAAAGAGCAACAAATCATTGTGACTATTAAACACTCATCTTAATATTATATGTAACATGGGATAGTAAGGAGTTAAGTCATTTACAATCAACCAAACTACTTATTTTATTCATTATACAAAGTTATTTTAATTGTTACAACAAACGTTTTTCATCAAGTAAAACACCAAGAAATATTGTAAATGAAATTCCATTAAAAATCAATAATAGCAGCAATTACAATGAAAGTAGATGTATTTTATCCAATCTAAAGAAAGTCTGATCAATTTAGAATATTTAGAAATGTTATCTCTTTCAGAAAATACCTTAACAATAAGTGTTGAAATGTTTTAATGTGATAGAAATAAGACAGTATCATCAGCAAAAAGAGAAACACAGCTGAAATTGATCGGTCCAGTGACCACAACAGTCATGTCAATGTGACCATGAATGAACAAAAACTATTAAAAACCTGTTACTGACACTTGTGAGCCTAACATGTTGGGTTGATATGACCTGAGCTGACCCCTTGACACTGCCAACACCTCTTGAAAGGAAAGAAGGAAGGAAAAAGAAAGAAAGAAGTGAAAGAAAAGGATCCAGTTGATTCCAGTCAGCACATCAACTCTATTATAAAGGGAAAAAAATATAAAAATAATACTTTAATTATATTTGACAATATTATTCTCATAATGCTCAGACAGTCAGACTGATGAAGAAACAATCAACTGAGTCTTTTGTGCAATTGTGAATTTAAATTTTTAATTTTTTTTAACAATCGTTTTTCACAGTTTTTCCTCCATTCTGTCTTCAACAGAGGCGTTTATATTGCTCTGCCGGGTTCAGATTAGCTTGATTCATTAATTTATTTTAAGAATTGTTCCTTGTGTCAAACTTAGGCTATTTAAAGAACTTAACACAATCACTCATATTTACGCTGTTGATATTTATTTACCGCCACCAGTTCATGCTCCGGTTCAAAACATGCCCTCTAGACCAGGTCACCCAGATGCAGCTCCGTAATGAAGCTTTATCTATGCAGAGCAAATGGACAGAGTCAATGTGTTGCTGAAGTTAACTAAGAAACTGGCACGCTGTATCTCACAGACCAAAGCAGAGGCGCGAAGATAAGAATGGCTTTGGTTTTGCTGCTTTGTAAAAAAAAAAAAAGTTATTATATTTAATGATATGTAGGAACAAAAGAGAAATTTTAAGTTTTTTTTTGTTTTTTTTGTTATTGTTTCTAAAATGACATGTTTGTTGAAATCACGTAACCATATATTGATATTCTGTGCCTCCCTCTACATGATCTCTATCAATGAACGGCAGCTTTTCTCAGTGACTCTGAGGGTTCACATCAGTGAAATTCCACCACGTGACCATGAACCTCGTGACTCTTCATATTCTGAAAACAAATCTTCCTTCAAGTTTATTTTAAGACAACCACTGACTACTGTATAAACCAGTATGAGTGCAGCATAGACCTGCTCTATGTGAAAAGTGCCCTGAGAAAACTTGTTTTTACTGACTCAGCTTGACTCGTTTATCTAATTCTATTTTATGTTATATTTAAATAACATTGTATTTTATTACTTCACAAAACAACAAAGTTCAAGTTAAATGCATTTTTATATTTATTTTTTAGGCTTTATTATAATCCTATCAAACACTACACACATTTTTCAACATTAAGTCAATTTAAAATTTCTTGCACTTAGTTGCTAAATGGCCAGACAAACCTGGGATAGCTACTGTTTGCAATGCTACAAATTGCAGATTCACTTCTGTGTAAATAAACTGACATTGGTTATGAGATTTATGAAGGTGTAAATGGGTGTTAAGGTAAGAGTTTCTCCCCCTATTGTGTGACACTGAGCAATATCTAGTTAGAAATATTCAGAAAATATTTGTGACACCATCACACTTTCTTTCTTTTTTTTTAAACAGGAGGCGGGGCTAATTTTTCTCCAGTAGTTTTCCTTTGTAAACACAGTAGAAAATACTGCATAGAAATGTGACAAGCATGGCACGTAGAATCTAAATGCTTCCCCATGGGTAATTACAGTATTTAACACAAAGATGCAGAGTTTGAGTGGCATGTATTGTCTCTGAGCTGGAGCAGCAGTTTAAGAAACAACAGTGTGTGTCTGTCTGTATATGTCATATGTAATAGTGGGGGTGGAGCGGCATACATCTCACCAACATAGATGTATAGAAACATATGTGTGTCTTGACTTTTAATCCCTCCTTTTGCAATAAAACACACATGTTAAACGTAAACTGTTTGGCAGCAGAAACAGGGGCACATATAACACACACTTGAGTTCAATTAATACCCTGTAAAAACACTGAGGTGAAAAAGAGGTAGCAGTACTTCTGGCTTCGTCTCGCCTTCCAACAAATGTAAACAACCGTGCCAGCAAGTGGGAAGCCAGCTGGGGATCCTTCCTGCACAGCACTGGGGGAACTGGGGTGGACAGCACGAGCCTCTTGTGTAACGCATCTGTCTAAAGGAACTAAAGGAAAAAAAAAAGAAGCAGGAAGTGAGTTCTTAATTGTTGGGCAAGATGAGTCCGAACAAATGCAATCTGGCTAATTTTTGCCAGTGAAACCAGCCAACATTTTGTCACATGCATGTATTGTTTCCTCTACAGAGACGTTTATCCTCCAGTCCTTTTAACCACGACTTAATGAATGTAATTATGTCCCACCAACACCAGAGGATCAAAAGAAATTACACTCCCAAAGATCAGTTTTCAAGTATTTATGACAATGAACAAAACAAACCAGTGATGAGCATTCAGAGCTGAGATTAAGTGCCTAAATTACTGACTTCCTTAGGAGTTACATCTGCCAGCTGAATAGGATGATCAGTTTCTCACGGTGTAAATGTATAAATGAATGACAGTTAACTGCGTGAGACACAAACATGGACTAGTGGACCCGTTTCACCGGATTTGCAACATGCAGGTTACAACTTGCAATATGAATTTCAACCCATGCGTGAGTATGACTACCACATTTATTGGCAATTTGAAAGTGAGAGACATTGATGAAACAGGGAACTGGCAACACATGCGATGCTCAAAGGTTGTTTTTTGTGATACAGGCCTCAGGTTTGCTCAGCTGGCAGCGGCATGCCACATCTTGAATGGCCAAGATCCAACATGAAATAGATCTTTCAATAACAACATGGAAAATCTGAATGATACACACAATGTGCTGATGAGACTGTCATATATTTCTTAGTACTGTAAATACATGCAACTGTTCTAACATGTCTTTTCACAAGCTACTTTAAATGAGTACATCATAACAGTTGAAACAAACATGAAAACAACATGATGTAATGATATGCTGCCATATAATCTGGTCACTGGTTTGCAATTACATATATTCTCATTTAAGAGCTTTTCACAAGCCAAAAGACAGAAAGACCAATAGACACACACAAAGATAGAAACCTAGCTCTGGCATTGTTTCTCTGCCCTATTACATAAGCACTGGGTTGCATATTTGTTTAGGATATCCATGAACACACACACACACACACACACACACACACACACACACACACACACACACACACACAACCCAACAAGCCAAATGCACACATGCAAACACGCACACACACACTTGTTCCTAAAGGAAACTTTGCATAATCCAAATGACCTGATCAGGGCCTGATTTATTAAGATCCCAAATAAAGGGTACTAAATTGCGTGTGCAGTGCAACAGATTGCATGTTTAGTTAGCGTGTGTTTTGCCAGTGATCTACTAAGAATAACTTTTCAAATGACAACAGGTGCTGACAGCAGTGTTTACATGAGGGTTTTGCGTGTCTTAACGGAGAGTTTGGACGAGTAGAAAGCATGCAAGCGCATAATGAAGTTTGATCCCATGGAATTAGAGATTCTAGTGGAAGAGGTAAACAGATATATTGAGTTATAGCAAAGTAATATTACCTTAAAAAAACGCTATATGACAGAGTCAATGCTGTTAGTAAAAAAACAAAAATCTTCCACTCCAAAAATATTAATACGGGTGGAAAAAAACTGTTCTCTGCATATTCTATAATTGTTCCTCCGTCTCCTCCTCTCCACAGTAACAGCAGGTCAATACCTGCCCGTTTATTCTGTCTATTATTTATAGACACAGTTACCGTCAGCAAAATTACCTTATTTGTATTTTTTCTGAAACCAACTTCCTGCTTGCTTTCTTATCTAATTAAGTGATCTGGAGTAGATAGTTAAGTAGAAGTCAAGTGTTCCTCTGTGATGCAGTTGCACACATAGATATAAACACTAGATATGATGTGTCATAATAACGTGCAGATGAGGTATGAAAGCAACTTGATAAAGGTGGCATTACAAGTTTGTCCGAAGTTGTAAACAAATGAGTCCATGTTGATTGTTGCTGCTGAAGGGAGTTTAAGCAAAATGACCATAAAATGATGGTTTTTGATAAAGGTGAGGGTAGTTGTGCCGAGCAGCGTCATTATGAACGGCAAACATTCAAGCTTGAGCAATGGCTGATTGTTTGGCGTTTTGGAGGTGAGCTGTCTTGCACAAACCCCCGAAGAGCCTGACAAATTATCTGTGAATAAGCCCATATGATGTTGTGTAGATCAATTCTTATTGAACAATATCAACACTAACAGAGCTCTCAGACAAATGCTTGTATATGTTTTATAGCTGCTTCATAAAAGCCTCTGGTTCATCTGTAGAAAGCTTTTAAGGTGAAGCAGCAGCAGAATAATATTTTGCATTAGCAGATGACTAACATAGTTTTAAAAAACTGCTTGATATGGCTGCAAGAAACTCAAGAGTAAACAGAGAGGCTGAAAGTTTACAAAGGGTAATGGTGAAATTAAATTCAAAACCACAAAGATCCAGTTACAAACTTGAAAAGCACTTGGAGCCGAAAACAACTAGACTATTCTCAATATTGCTTTTACTTTCCGTAAGATTTCAGTCCTGGTTGATTTGGTGACACCTGTGGTTATCGGTGGCAACAGCTATAAGGTATTAACACTGATGGCCTCTGAACTTTGGAGGCAGCAAACATTGCGTGAGCTCCTACTGTGTTAGAAACACAGCAAAACATGACGTGTCAATTTACAGAGAAGTGAAACAAACTCACATTGTTTCAGTACAGAAACCACGATGTGATTTCATGCTGCACAAGTGGTTTTTCACAGAACAGTGCATAGTGAAAAGAGGTAGTTACCTTTCTGGGCAACTCGGAGGTGCAACTCACTACTCCCTGCAAAATTTAAAACTGACCAATTGCCACAAAAGGATGAAAATGACTGCTGTCTTGTTTGTTAGATGTGTCTCTGATGAACAATTGCATTGTTAACACTATAGCCTCAGCGATAAATACATTGCACTTCCTGTGACTGCTTCACAAAAAAGCCACCACAAGTTTCCACAAGAAGGAAATGTCTAGTTTGCATCAGAGTAACTTAACAACCCTTTGTCTAAGAAATTACATTTATGCTGTCCCAATTATGTTGTGTAAAAAAAAAAACAATATAGCAGCCTGGATTATGTTAACAGGCAATGTTTTGTTTGTTTTTTGAATGAATGAACAGTTATACCTTCCTGTAAAGCCACAGTGTAAACTCGTGATTAAAGTGCAGCATGGCTAAGGAAAGCTATAGTGGCAGAACTATGCTAAAAAAAGACCCATGATGCCTTAAGCTTACTGATTAAGATGTATAGCAGCAGTCGATTAGGACCGCAGACCTATATTGCACTTCATATCCCACTCTCTAGCCATGCATCCTGTCTTTCTATACTTTCAACTCAAATAAAAGCCAAATAAATACAAAAAATAATTTAAAAAAAACAAAACATGAGCTGCTCAGACTCGGTGGTACAAAGCAGCCCGGCAAAGTGAAACAAAGTGGGAGATTCAGGTGAGTTGAGCACCTTCTGTGGCATTGAATTAAAGTCAGTCATAACTCGCATCACTTGTTATGACTGAGTATGTAATGCAGTAACTTCCTCTTAGAGCTGCTCTCACTGGACAGTACTTGTGTTTTCTAAATGGAAAAGTACATGCTCCTTTGCTGTTTAAGGTGTAATCTATTAATCTAAGGTAATCAGTCAAACCTGCCATGCACACTTCTCTTGGCTCATTTGACAGCAGGGCAAACATTTCTAAAGCTGCCATCAGATCTTTGAAAGAAAGTTGGAAAGTTGGTATAAGTACACTTTTTGTATTAGTCACCGCTACCGCAGCATGATGTCGAAATAGTTGCAAAAGGCTTAGACTTGTTTTTATGTCAGGGCATACTGTAAGAGAACCAACACCAGAGTTTAATTTGTATAACTAAGACAGAACCTGGACAACCTCAGAGCTCTGGTAAACAACCTAAATAACTAAGAGGGAGGCAGCTGCTGTGGTGTGAAACAGTAACAAGGTTATAGTATTTTTTTATTGTTATGTTTTCTGCTTAAAACATGGCATGTTCTGTAAAGAGACGCCCTGGTAATCTTTACTTAATTACAAATCCAAAAAGCATAATTGTTCCCTTCCAGTGTTCATGGAGAGCTTGATGTTTGATGAAATGAAACCTGGAAATGAGTTGGACTTCCCTTGCTGTTGTGATGTACGACGGACTGTCAGTGCTTGTTTAAACTTTGGGCTCGCATGCAAATTATGATTGACGATTGTCCAATTGCTTACTTGGATGCAAACTAGTTTAATGCAGCGGCGACCGCGCCTTGTTTACTCAAATGCTTTAATGCAAATCAATTTATAATAAAAGTTCAACTTCTTGATCCTGAGGAGTCCCGGAAACTACTGAACAGTCGAATTTCAACATGATTAGATAGAGTTGAAAGTGGAGAGCCACTCAGGATAATTTTATGCAACCTAAATAAACTGAAGGTTTAATAAATTATAACACACACATTCATTCATGTTATTTTACTTATATAATTTTTCCTTGTATATTTGTATGTGTTATATTTTGGAGTATCATACACTGAAGGCCAGCATTTTTGCCTGCTGCATAGGTTTGATAGCATGTTGCAGCCCAAGAGTCAGAACTGACAATTGATAATCAGGGCTTTAAAGGGAAATTACAGTTTATTACAACCTGGGTTTTATCAGTTCTACAGTTGTGCAGGTTTTAAACAAATGCACAGGTAAATTATTATCAAACTGTCTGTTGTTAACATCCCTCACTGTTTACAGACAGACTTACTGGTTCACATTTGCAGTAGCAGTAGTCATATTTGTGTGTCCTCACAGTATTCCTGTGCAACGACGGTTTATTAACAACGACACAGGTGCGCTCACTTTTAATTTAACTGTCAAATTAAGTGGTTTAGTTAATCTGGTCAACGATCAGCTTTTTGATTACCAGTATTATCATCTGACTGCTTGTTTACTGCCTAGTTGGACCTTTTTTTTGCCACAGTTACTTTGTTGAGTGTGATGTCATCATAACTGAGGACTACTCCCTTTAAAGTCCATATAATAGTCTTTTTCGTGATTATGTTTTTAAGTGGAGCATGCAGATTCATCTGGAGTCGTGTCTCTGTCTACCTGGTGAATGTAAGCCCAATCTTCCCTCTCTTTCGGTTCTGTTTTTGCTCTATACCAACTCCTGAAGGAAATATCTGGCTCTTTAGCTGCTAAATGCTCCACTATGGTCATGTCATGCTAACCTACAGCTTACTGTGCCCGTTTGCCGTTTGGTGCTGAGCAGGAAGTGCACAGTGGCTTTTTAGAGCATTTCCTCTGAAAACAGCTGCCTACTGTGACCGAAAACAACAGATTGAGAGCATTGTTGGAGCCTTACAGCTAAACAATGAGCTGAAACTTGCTATAAAACCCTATACAATAAGGCCGAGGGGAGCTGTAGAGTCGCTTATAATCCTCTGTAGTTCCAACGCTGTGAATGACATCTCTCATATTAAAACATATTATTATTATCATTAAAAATATTGATTGTAGCCACTTTAATAGGTCATTATTGGACTTTTTGCTTTCATTTGAATCTGAATCCCTCAAAATCTGCATCCTTAATAGATTCTCTCTCAATTTGTTATGGAAGCCTTAAATGTCACGTAGAAATGGAGTGACTTTATTCCCCTTAAGCTTATTCTGTTCAAAATATGTGGACCGTCAAATACGTTTTATGCACTTGTGACAACCATAGTCATTGTAGTGCTAGTCATACAATTTTTTGGTTGGTTGAGGGGGGAAAAAGGAGGCTTCTTAAACACGAACTTAAAAAGTCGAATTTAATTGAAATGCAACAAGAGGACATTAATACGCATCAATAGGCAAAATTCTAAAAGGTGCATTTTTTATTTTTATATAACGATATGAAGGACAATACAAAGAACAATAATACTCAAGTCATCCTTATGTCATTCACTATAACATGTACTGCAGCCGTGTCTCCTTGGGGGTCGGCTGTTTGAGAAGGGCTCCACACACACCAAGCAGAACCATTCATCTTCATTTGAGGATGACTATCTCCTGTCTCTTCCTCCTCTTGGGATATAGCTTTTTTTTTTTCAGGTTGAGAGAACAGGGATTTTTTCATCCTCTGCTGAGCGGCTGCATTTTCTTTTTCATTCCTCTCCTTCACTGGAGTGTCAGTGATGATGCACCTCGTCAGTGTTTTTCTTTTCCGGGTCTTATTCTGGGTCAAGCCTTTGGGAATGGCCTCAGCTCTTCTGGAGTAGCTCTATTGCATGCAGAGCTAGTGGATGAATCTGAAGGGGGAAGCACAGTAGTGTTGGCCTACCTGAATGCTGATCAGGTTTACAGTAAGAAGGAAGGCTGGAGCTACAATTATAGGTATTTCTAGCCTCTTCAGTGGACCATAGACAGACAGATCTAGGAGATGCAGGTGATGGGATGATAGCATCACAACCCCATTCTCTTTGGCATAGTTCAGCCCATCAACTGACCGGTGGGAGCTGTGGTTGTCAAGAAGCAGGAGGCATTGTCTTTCTCTGCTGCACCTTGTAAGTGCCATAGACTGAATTAGGAAGCCCAAAAAGCACTTTCTTTGGGGGTGGAAATTAAAAGATGGTCATGAAAACTGACCTGGAGGAAAATAAAAAAGGCACAGGAGAGGGTGACCAGGGTTTCTCCTCTAAGTAGATGTCAAAGACCCCAACCAGCTTGTAGCCTCTCATGGCTACCACCTTGTTTGGTTTGTGAACAGTGGTAATACCAGTTTCGTCCATATTCCAAATGGACTGGGGCTCAAACTTGTCTCTTGCCATCTCCTCCTCTAAGTTGGTGAAGAACTGGTCCGCACTGAACATACTGAACGCACGTGTTGCATGTGCGAGGCTGGAGGCTGTGCTGCTTTAGAGTGATGGATGTCTCTTCAGAAAGCCAAAGAACCAATCTGCCCTGTTATCTCCTTCTCAGTTTGTGCTGACAGAGACATTATTGTGGACTGTATGTATGGAAGTGTGCATACTTCAACAGTAGGGAGGCCAAGATAAACATCTGAGGCAGTAATGATATATCCTGCCGGCTGACTTTCCTGCTCCTAACTGAAGACTAAATGATTTTTTAATATACCCTACTGGCAGCGAAGGGAAAATTCCATGTCCAGCAAAACTCTGATGGACTTTTTTTACTGCAATATCTTGCCAGTGTTTGATAGTTAATCTGAAAGTCCTTGGCAGTGCTTCTGACTGTTTTGTGGAGCAGCTTCATCTCTCTGACTGCATTACATCTGGTGGAGTCTGGCCCCTGTTTGTCTTCCTGACAAAATTCCTGCTCATTTTTTTTATCTAAAAAGAAGAAAGAAAGGACTAGATGTATTACATCATGCATGTATATGCCAACAAAGGATACAAGAATTCCTGACTGGGATTTTTTGCTACCTGCCAAGCTAACAACCATCTTAACTCCAGCTCTCCCTTCATACTTTATAATAATATTAATTATTTTATTATAAACCCATTGTGTGAAAGCCTAGAAGAGCAACACTGAAGAGCTGGATATTTACATTTTGACAAAATAAAACACTGTAAGTCCTCCAACTTCAATGCTGAATGTCTTACATCTGAAATGAGTACCAACATTTTAACAGCGCCCTCTAGGGAGCGGCATCTAATGGATGTGCCAACCAACTCTGTTCTACCGAGGAAAATTACTAAACTTCTTGCAGTCACCGTTCTTGTCTACACATGGTTTGTGTTTCAAGCCCAGGTTCAGAAGTCTTTTCAAGTCTGTGTTAAACCAAATGTCAGTTACCCAAATGAACATTGAAACATGTTTTTCTTACCATAATCATTCCTCCTGTTGTAAGTGATGGCAGCCAAAATCCACAGTCCTCCCACTGTGTAAAAAAATGTATTCAAACTTTTATCTAAAGCTATTATGAAACTTCATTCAAATCAAGTAGATATATTTCAATGTTGTCTTTTTAGTGCCAGATTTTCAAGTCTGTCTTAAAACAACAGTTAGGTACTGTTGTTCCCCTGCAGCTCAGCAGGGGAACACTGTCTGAGGAAACACAAAGAGGGAATTTAATGCTAAAAAGACTGTAAATGTGGCAGATATCCACTTGATGTGACTAACTCACACTGCTGAAGCCTCATTTAAGCCTCAGATAAACTTTTAAATGTAGTTTTGCTTTGAATGACTGTGTGGACATTTTGGCTCACATCAGATTGAAAGCACATTTGAAGGGGAACTTTTAATAGTCAGTATGAACAGGAGGGTTAGGGTTAGGGTCTCGTAGACCTCTTTCAATTCATATGGGCACCTGACTATTGTTTTATTAGTGGTTTATTGGTTTATTTATCTTGCATTTTGGAATTTTGGAGTTTTAATCTATTACTCTAATTGCAAAAGTGACTTTCAGGATTTGCTTTTGCTCTATAGGTTGATTAGAAAACTTTTAAAAACCTGTTCTTTAAACAGCAGCTTTTATTTAAGGACCAGAATCAAAGAAAAAAGAACTGATCTTCCAGATAATTGTATGTAATTACAATGTTTTTATGAATAATAATGTATTTACTAGTGAAACTAAGAGAAATCCAAAGACAGTGGAAATAAAAATGGGTCCTTTTGTCATCTCTCAGTCTCTCCGTCTGTCTGGCAAACACTAGCCTGCAAGACGAAGCTGCAGAACACAGGTTGTAACAAACACCATAAAGAGTTTTGTGTTTGCACGGCCGCTGTTAGTGTAGTTGGATGGGAGGTCATGTGACAGGAAAAGTGACAAACATCTAAATGGTAAACTTCCTGAAAGAGGCAGAGAAGAAAGAAGAAACGCAACAATGTGTTTTATATCAAACAGTCTAATCCGTAATTGTTTCCTGTCATGTTTCAATCTTGATAATCAGTATATGTAGAGTTTTGCTTGTGTCTGTACAGAGATTTGTAAAGCTGGATGTTGTTATAGTGTTTGTAGATAATTATGAACAAAATGTATCCTCCACATATAATTATTCTGCTATTTCTTGCAGTGGTCAAGTGATTTTCTCGATAGTCAAATGAGAACGAAATGGAGAGAAGAGTGAGTTTGTTAATCCCCAGAGGAGAGAGAGAGTTAGGAGTATGACAGACAGATGATTCACAACGAGAAAGAGGAAGACGAGACCTTCAACTCCCGATGAAACTGCATTTCAAGAGCGTCTTGCTTCCTCATTGTCAAGTATTTCCTGTCAAAACAGCATATTCGGGGTGAGACATGATGAAGGGAGGGTTCATGTAAAGTGTGAACCAATAGGAAATCATTTTGTAGTAGAGGAAGGCAGTTTGATTTGACAGGAAGTGTAAGGGTTGTTGAAAAAGTTTGTGGCAGTTTTTTAAATGATTTGAATGCGGAGTGGTAGACGTATGACCACAATGAACAACTCAGAGAAACACTGCACCGCGCTGAGCAGACGAATCAAGATGAAACTCCAGACTTGAGTCCCGCTAGAAGGCCACATTGGAGCCTGTCAGCCTTGTAAATATTCAAATAGACTGTAGTGTTAATACATACTGTACAATAAACCATTTGTGATTACATTTCTGAAGGTTTCTTAAAGGACAGGGTTCATGAGGTTTCAAGTCTGTCTTTAACCCTCCTGTTGTCCTCGAGTCAAGGAAGGAAGGGAGGAAGAAGGAAGGAAAGGAGGGAGGGAGGGAGGAAGGAAGGAAGGGAGGGAGGAAGGGAGGAGTGAGGAAGGAAAGGAGGGAAGGAGGAAGGAAGGAAAGGAGGGAGGGAGGAAGGAAGGGAGGTAGGGAGGGAGGGAGGGAGGAAGGAAAGGAGGGAAGGAGGGAGGAAGAAAGGAGGGAGGAAGGAAGGAGGGAAGGAATGGAAGGGAGGAAGGTAGGAAGGAGGGAGGGAGAAAGGAAAAAGGGAAGGGAGGAAGGAAGGAAAGAAGGATCTGTCCTTCTTTCCTTCCTTCCTCTCTTCCCTTTTCCTTCTTGAAAGAAGGAAGGTAATGGGGAGGAAAGAAAGAGAAGGAGGGAGGAAGGGAGGAAGGAAGGAAGGAAAGAAGGAGGGAGGAAGGAAGGAAGAAAGGGGGATGGAGGAAGGAAAGAAGGAAGGAAGGACAGAAGGAAGGAAGGAAGAAAGGAACGAGAGAGGAAGGAAAGAAAGGAAGAGAGAAGGAGGGAGGGAGGAAGGACAGACGGAAGGAAGGAAGGAACAGTCAAAACAGACGGGGTCAATTTGACCCGGGAGGACGACAGGAGGGTTAAACAACAGTTTGGTGCCCAAATGATGTTTTTTTTTTCTTCTTTTCTTGCCGTAATCATTCCTCCTCCTGAAGCTAATATGAAGTTTCAGCCGTCCAAAAGAGTCAAATCAAGTAGATATCTTTCAACGTTAGTCTTTTTATGTCACATCCTATCTGTAGTTTCTGCTGTTTTAGTTCCTGTCTTATTTTGAAAGAATTTCTGTGTGTGTGTGTGGTTATTTTTACTTCCTCTGTTTTCGCGCCTTAGTTGATTTCCTGTCTTGTTTCTAATCAACGCTTGGTTCAGTCTCTGTTCCATCCTCTGTGTTGATTTGCATCTGTTTTATTCTCATCCTGTTTTGGTGTAGCCTGTTTTTGTGTGGTTTAGTTCTAATAGAGACCGTTTTCTTCAGTTTCGCTCTGCCCTGTTGCATTCTCTGCCTTCGGGTCCACCTGCTCCACTTCCCACTCGTGACATTTTAGTGCAGCTCAACAGTTAAACACAAAGAGCGAATCTGATGCTAAAAAAGACTGTAAATGTGGCAGACTTGTCCTATCAGTTTTGTAAGTATTGAAATAGTTAACTGTAGGTTGTAAATATATGATGTGCAATAAATAGTTTGTGATTATATATTACTGAAGGTTTCTTAAAGGACAGATTTTTTAAGTGCTATTGTTTCATCACAGCTCAGCAGGGAAACACAAACAGGGCATTTGATGCTAAAAAAGATTATAAATATGTCAGATATCCACTTGATTTCACTAACTCAGACTGCTGGATCCTCATATAAGCTTCAGATACATTTTTAATGCATTTTTGCACAAAATGACTCTGTGGACATGCTGTGGATTTTGGCTATTACTTAGACTGAAAGCACATTTGGAGTGTTGATGGGCGATCTCCTAATAGCCAGAAATGAACAGCTGTTGTTTTAAGACAGACCTGAGAAATTGAGAACCTATCCTTTAATCATTTTTTTTATTATTTATTAATTTATAGTTTGAGTTTTTGTTTGTTTCGTTTAATTTTCAAACTATTATGGAGGTTAAATCTGCTGCCTAACGTCTTTTAATGACTTCTAACAACATTTCAAGGCAATATTCTGTGCTTTTAGTTCGATCCAAATTAAAACATATCATTTAACTCTTCTCCGGTGCACTTTTTGTTTCATTCACCACATATTTTCAGCTTTGTTTTCTACATCAGGGTGGTGTCTAAGGCTGTTCCCAGTTTCCTTATACACAGTCTGGGGAAGTATACAATGGTGGAGGTGGTATTAATGCAATTACTGGTGGTAATCTTCTCTTAAAGGAATTTGTTGCGCCTGATGGAGTATGAATGTAGCAGCCTTCTTATGTTTGTCGTTGCTTTTTTTAAAATTTGCTGTATGTTTTTGGGGGAAATGGTCGAAAAAGATGTGACGATAATGAACAGACAGACAATGACAGAAGAGGAGGAACACAAAGATGTGCAGAGAGGAGAAGAAGGGGCATAGAGAGAATGGAAGAAAAGGGTTAGAAAAGAAAAAGAGGTGACACAGCTCATCATCTGCTGCTCCGGTTCATCGGCGTCATCATCTCCGCTCACCCCACTTGTTGGGTTGAGAGCCTGCTATGTGATGAAGGCGTGCTAGGTTTTAATCCCATATTAGTAAGCAGGCAGTCAGTGAGGCAGGCAGTCCAGAGATTAGCGCCTGTCATCTGACTGCCCCGGCCGGCCAGGGAGGGGGATTAAAACTGAAATAAATGCACCACTTCCTCGTAAACACCAGTATTACAGGCAAAAGAGTGGGGGGGTTGGGTGTGGGTGGGTTCATTTTTCAGCAGAAAAAAAAAAAAAAGTTTTATAATTAGACGAGGACTGAGTGACCTTTAGTTTTGGTTTGCTTTAGGAAATTTAAGGATGCCATTTCTGCACAGTCACACATGTGGAAGGTGACGATGAAGGGAAAGGACTTGATCTAGAAAAGATTCAGATTTCAAATTTTACAAATTTTATGATCTTACGTTCAAATCTGGATGTAAACCTGCAGTTTTTTGTTCCAGTCTTCTATTAAGCCTCCATTTAAGCCATTTCCATAGATAGATAGATAACAAAATGAGGTCATTGACAGCGAGTTTTTGCACTTTAATAGAAACAGTAGCAGCACTTGACTTAGTTAAACTTCTTGACATTGTTTAAAGGTTGGAGCCTTTATCCTCTGTGGAGCTAAAGCCATCTCTTTCCCTACAACTTAGCACACAATCTCATTAGTTAGCCTCTTTTCTCTGTCTCCATTCATGCGTGGTTTCATGCAGCTCTGAGCAGTCCGACACCTACCTCTGGTCATGACATCAGGATTATTTAAAGGAGTATACGACTAGTTTTTTTTATCATATTTTAGCTCTTTATCTAAAAAAAATCACTGGATTCACATAATTGGACGATTTTCAAAGCACACAAACATTTCATATATTGATTCCCTACTGCGTATTCCAAGCACACACTGGTTTTCATTGATTTAAGTGACACTTGCAGAGACCAGACCTCTTTGAGACTCCTAAACCATCAATCACGATGAAAAAAGTGTTTGACTTTATTTAGTGAATTCCTATCATCAGAGATTTGAGAATCATCTGCATATTACTGCAAGTAATGAATACAAGCAATGTTATATCTATGTTTGCTTATCACTGAGAGTTTGTCGATATTTCTGTTGTTATTGTTGTTTTTGAGCATTGATTGTATATTGCAGCGGTGACCAACAGTAATAACATAAAACAGAGTAAAGAAATAAAATAAAGTGGCAAAAAGTGTTTTAATTACTGTTTGTAATTGGTTGATTTGAGTTTAAATGAACCAAATACTGATGGCTAGCAGCTAAATAACATGTAATGTGGCACAAAATTTGGATTTTAGAGTAAAATCAAAGGCGTTTTTTTTACACTCAATGCATTATATTAACAAAATCTTAGACTGTTGTTCAAAGGCATTAAGTTTGGTTTATAGTTTATCAGAACTGGGTCTTACACTGACAGAAATGTGCAGGGATGGGGGGTTTCCGAAGCTATTCAACCATCTGCCAGGTAAGTCTGAAGGAGCGTAACGGCCTCTTTAATCTCCACCAACCCCTGAGAGAAAAAAACATCTCCTAAGGTAATATAGGCCAATTTCTTGACCTGACACATGTTCACTTTAGCTGTCTGCAGATTGTTGCCATGGGTAGCAGACACTCAATATGTCTGACCCAGTTTGTTTGAAATAGTTTCTTTATTACCTGGGGAGGGGGGTTGATGAGAGCTGAGAGACTCAACCAGACAATATGAGCTAGCAGGAAGTAAAAGCTGCAGAGCGATTATCCTCCGCAAGTTTGGCACAATGAATAACAGTTTGACATGATTTAAAATGAACAAAAACACTGTTTAATGCAAGTTTAAAGTCCGAACTAAGAAACTTTCAAGATGGCAAGTCCCAAGTTGGTATAGAAAATGAACGTCTCGCGCAGCTGTGTGAATTTGTAAAGAAGGCTGTTCGATACTAAAATGAAAGTGTGGAAAGCAGTGCACTTGGCAAGGCTGCCTGAGACAGTTTTATGGTTGATCAAACAAAAAGAGGCAGGATATCCTGTCATGATATCGCACTGTTTTATGATCTAAATATATAAGACTGCAGCAGAGTTGTACTTGCAGTAAATGTGACCCAGGTTTATTGTTGAATGCTGCCGTATCACATTTATGTTTTGTTAGAGAGTAGCTATGAAATTTCATTCTAAGCTGTGATGTAAAGGCATAAATATGGCTTCACTAAAACCTCAAATCTGTATGTCATTCTGTTTCCTCTGTCGCTCTTCACTTTCACATGCAAATAAATGAATCATTCAAGCTTTTATATTCCATTTTCATAACAGCCTGCAGATAAATAGGCTTTTGCCATTACAATAAACACACAGTATGATAAAGAGATGTAAGACATATGGTGTTAAACTGTGACATTATCAGTCTCCTCTTTGCACAGAATGAATAGGGTAAAAGAAGGATAGGAAAGGCATTACTGTTTAAATCTGGTTGGCACGCTTATGATTGTTGCCATGCAACTTTCGATAATGTTGCCATGGAAATAATCATTGCTGCAGAGCTTGAGACAGAAAGTCGATCTGTTACCATGGCAGAGGCAATGTTTTGCAGAGCATTCTGGGAGCGTTATTCTCCTGTGCCTGTTACTCTTTCCATGCATGAAACACTCCTCATTTTCTTGACATGTAACAAGAGATCTGTCACGATTCTGCGAGGTGTGTGACATGTTGACTTTAATACAGTGAAATTCTTATCTTTATTTCCCTGTGAGAAAACAAAGGACACACAGCAGCACAGAAAATAGCAGGAGGAGGACAGAACTTTATATCAGAACTAGAGGCTGCATGAGCTGCTTCAAGAAGTGTCTTGAACTTTACGTTTCTCGGAAGCATCAGAAGAACTTTATCCTGCAATCTAGGAGTTTTTGACCACTATGGCACTCTATGGCATATTTCTGTGTATATCATAATCTACCTGCATGCACATGAATGAAGATAATATGCTGTAATAAGTAGCAATGTGTGTGCAGCTACTGACAGTAAGTGGCAGGATTTCTGGTGCAATTTGATACATTTCCATTTAGTGTTTCAGTCTTTTCTATCATTTATATAGTGCTCTGTTGTCTGATGTGTATGTTAAACATAGTCAAAGTCCCAAAAGTTGAGGTGAATGAAGACTTAGTAAAGACTTCTTCCTGCAAGTCAAAAGCCAGAGCTTCAGCTCACTCTGAAAGCTTTGTGTGTCAGATTGCATGCCCACAAATAGCCTTTGAATCTATATTCTTTGTTGCTAAGGTTGTTCCACAGGTTGTTCACGTTGTCCTCTTTGGATCGGATTTCAGCTCAAACAGATACGTAACATATTTGAGAAGTTGGCATTTTATGTAAATAATGAGAAAGAGAAGTGAAATCCTATTATTGTTGTGAGTTGTTTGCTGTTGAGAGGCAGTTTGTGGAAGCTGATCAATCAGAGCAGAGTGGGTTCATTAGGAGGGGGGGGCCTTAAAGAGACAGGAGCTAAAATAGTCTGTTTCAGACAGAGGCTGAACTGAGGGGCTGCATAAAGAGCCAGTATAATATTTATAATAAGAGTTTTTTAATTGTCAATCATGCAAAGATATTCCAGTAGAGCCCCAGAATATAAATATAGACCTGACATGTTTATGTTATCTTTATGAATAAAATAATGTTCTCGTTCTCACACAATAATCATTTTGACAGTTTGGGAAATTAATTCTCTTGCTGTGAGTTAAATGACAATGTTTCCATATATATGTGTCCTATATGGAGCCTGGAGCCACGAGGAGATTAGTTTAACATTAAGACTGGAAGCAGGGGGGGGGGAGTGAGTTAGCTGCCAGACTGTATTGGTCCAAAGTTCAAAAATACCTATCGACATCCCTAAAGCTTATTATTGAGCATGTTGTATATTGTGTGTTTAAGCCACAAAAACAAGAAGAACTGTAAGAACACGGCAAGGAAGCAAATATGTATATTTCTTTAACATGTCCTCAGTTTATGGAATATTTATCTATTTATATTACTTGCATGTTCTACGCTCTCTAACTGTGCAAAGCATCCCTGTTCTGCTTCAACACTTGACTCCGAATCTATTCAAGCTCTGGTGAAACAATGAAAAACCCTCCACTTAAAAACAATTAGGACTTGAGAGAGAGAGTACTCGAATAACAACGCTATTCATTAAGTTTGTCATATCTGCACGAGTGTCCACTCCGTGTGTGTTCTAGTGTCTTCGTCGATTTCTTGCTTATTACTCAACAAAACACATCATTATTGCCATGCTGCTGGTGGGGGATTACGTGGCAGGCCAATCAGCGTCTCCTTAACGAAGCATTATCCGGCCGGCTGAGCTCCTGTTCTGCTATTCACTCATTAAACGCTCTAAGTCACTTATTTTTTTCTCCTTAGAAACAGACGTCAAATCTGCTTTTCACTCGATTTAAGGGATAAACGAATTCTCAAGCGTTCTCCCTCCTTCTCCCTCTCCCTCTTTCTAAGCCACACTTCACCCAACAAATACATTTATAGTTTGTCTCTCTCTCTCTTATTCAAGCTGTACTCTTTTCATTCAAAGCTAAATGGTCTCCCTTGCAGATGAAATATTAAAAAACGTCCATTCTACATGCCTCCTTTAATTTATTTCTATCATTTGTCTTTCAATTCCACCTTTACTCATCTCACCTTTTCCTCCATTGCCTCTACGTACCTCTTACGTACTTGTTTTCAACCATGTTATTCTCTTTCAACCTCAATATCCTCTCAATCTCTCCTCCCAATCTTACCTCTCTGTCTCTGTCTCTGTCTCTCTCTCAGAGATAAACACATGTTCCCTCAGGAATGTGTTTATCTCTGATCATGACTCCAGTTCACCTCCTGGTTGTTGGGTCACTTCACTTGATTGCTCACCTCTTCTTGCTCCTCCCCCCCCCCCCCCCCCCCCCCCCCCGCTATTCAGGCTTCTCCCATTCCGTGACCATGTCAGACATTGACATTGTGTGGTCAGAAAAAGCCCTCTCATTCATTTCAATGAGAGTTCTGGGTTAACTTGAGGTCAAAAGTTCCAAGTGAGTTCCTGCAAAGAAAAAAAGAAGTTTAACATTTCTCAGAACAAAATGCCATCCAGCTATTGCAAATCAATTCCCTGCAAGTGCATATTGCTGGTTACTTGAATTACAATAACTCTTATTTGTAGTTGTATACAGTATATTACTGTGATGTTTTTGAGTCAGGGATATATGACTCAATGTGACTTCTTTTTATTCCTCTTCTTCCTTAACCAAACCACCTATCTTCACTTTTCCCTCACCTCCACTCCAACTCTTGATACGTTCTCCTTCCCTTCTTCCTGTCCTCTTATCACCTCTTCTTCATTCCGTTTCTGATGCTTCACCCTCACCTTCTTCTTTATTTCTTCTTCTCTCCTTGCCTCATTTACACCAAAATGTCCTGTTTTCTTGCTCTCTCTCCATGTCTACTCATCTCCTACTCACCTCCTCATCCTTCTGTCTCCTCACACTCTTTCCTCTCTTCTTTACCACCTGTCTCTTCCAGGTCCTTTCTCCTTGCCTCCTTCAGCACTTTTTTTGTTCCCTGCTCTTTCTCTTTCTTTCCCCCCCTCAAACATCTCTATTTTTTCCAATCATTCCATACTATTTCCACTTTATCCTCCTCTCTCCAAATCTTCCACTCACTTCCTCTGTCCTACTTTCCTTTCCCTCTTTTTTTTCTACCTGTTTTCTCACCATGCTGCGAACATGCCACAGGCTGGTGGGAAACAGGCGATTAAAGGTTTATTTCTTAATTAAACTTGGCAGCCAAAGCCACCCAGACTCAGTCATGAGTTGCTGAAGGGGCAGGAGCACGGTGTCACGACCTCTCTAAAGAGAGGGAGCAACTGGCGCCACTGGTGCATTACGGGGATTGTCCAATAGGGATGTAAAAGGACGGACATTTAGTGCTGAGACTTATTCCAGCATTTTATCCTGCGTGTTTAACATGTTGGAAATGATTGTGAGCATGTGTTGATGCTGTTAATGAATGATGCGTTCTGAAAATTTAAGGAAACTTCAAAGACTTATCTTTTCCTCTTCAAAAGAAACCAAGTCTCTGTTGGCTTGAAATGAGTCTCTGAAAAGTTTGTTTCTTGCTTCTTTGCGTAGGAAAGCTGCAGATTCCAGCAGACCAACAAAAAAGTCCATCAAAAATGTAAACATTACAACATGAGCCCCGTTTCTACTAAGGAAGTTCCTGGTAAAATTTAGGAAGCAGCAACTTTACAGGACAGTCCTCTCGCTCTGTCCTCTCAGCCGTTGTGTCTCCATAGCAGAGCAGGACACGGATAGGACTCACCGGACTCTGACCGTGGCATCAAGCATAACAAAGAAACCGACAACGAGGAGGTAAACATGAAAGGAGCTGAAGTAGTTGCTGTGTTTCTGGTTTGTGTGTTGGTGTACATGACGGTGGACGCTATGAACTATTTTCCAGCAGTGTAGACGCTTTCTGGTACTGTTCTTCTTCTGCTGGGTTTTTAAAAATGCCGCTTATTTTGGCACTTTCTGTTGAAGCAAAATCCCGCTTTGAGTATACCCAATCAGGACCGAGTCCTGATTGGGTATACTCAAAGCGGGATTTGAGTATACCCAAATCCCCACCCAGGATTACTCAAGCCCCACCCAGGAGTTTTTCGAGGCAGTTCCGCGAGATTGTCCATCGGGTGCAGTTCGTGTTATGGAGACACGCACCAACGGTCACAACCCAGTAAAATGACCCCGAAGTTCCTGCAGTGGAAACGGGGCTATAAAGTATCTTCTCCGCCTTTCACCTTCATGCTTAGTGATCTAAACATATAGTATTGTAGCTAGCTTTGTTAACTGCTTGTTTAAAATGCTATTGTTTGCCCATATTAAATTAAATTTAGGAGTAGTTATTGATATATCTCACTGAATTGTAGCTAAATGTTTTATTTGATGTTATTCTTTCTGATTTAACTTGTATTCATCATGTTTAGTTTTAAACTAAATTAAAATGTTTTCTTATATTTCTTTTTATATTGCGTTATGTCTCATGCACATCGTGTCTTAATACCTGTTTATATCTTAAAATGACTTTCAATTTCCTTGCTTTTGGAAGGTGCTATACAAATAAACTCTCCTATCTCTGTGGTTCATGATTGACATGAGCAAACATAGTAGTGAGCCAGAGAGGTGTAATTAAATATGTGAGCGGTGTGTAACTATCAGAGAGATTTGATCAAATCCTTCAGATTTCTTTTGGTTTGCTCAAAAGTGGGCATGGCGTAACAAACACAGAGACATACAAGCTGTAGAGGACTAGTTGGCCTTCACCCAGGTTGTTACATAAGGAGGTGGAGGATGACTGAGAAATGAATATAAATTAGAACATAGCCACGTTCTATCAGGACGGCTGAGATCTAAACACACACTTCTCAAATCAGCGAGAGCCAACCATAATATTACACTCTGCTGGACATGAACAACAAGCTAAAGGTTGTGTGGTTTTATGTGATGGGTGCGGTTAGTTAGTCACCTCATTCACATATGATTGGATATTGTGTGTATTCCCCAAACATCACAATTTTAAAGATAAGATTTTTATGATATATGACGTATATTTGACATGTACCAAGGGATTAAACAATGAACGGACATGATTAGAACTTGGAAAATGTATTTTTTATTTCACTTGGTCTCTAACACTGGATCAATTCGTTTTGTGTCAGACTTGCGGAGCTCTGGAGAGAATTTGTGCACATATCTGAAAGCACAAACAGGAATTTTGAATTTATGAGCGTCTCCTTACCCTGAAATTGGCAAGCTCCCCCCCATGTGAGTGTTACGACTGTAAACAGACAACAATAGGCCTTTTATGGAACTCTAAAAGAACCCAGTAACAAACAGCTGTATTAAAAAAATGCAAACCTTTCCATAAACCACCCTGAGTTTATGGAAACTTTATGGAGCTATTGTGCAACTTATTTTGTAAGACTGACTGACACGCAAGTTAATTAACTTCAATTTGGCAACTGGTAGCCTCATTGTGTCACCGTCTATGATGTCAAAGTCCATGTAAACATCAGTGGGCAGTGATTGTTTTATTCCCATTCGTTGTCCCTACAGCAAACTACTCATTAAGCTTTATCATCATCTTCTGATAGCTGCGCTACAAGAGTGTTAGCTGATAAAACAATAAACCATCAAAGCTCAAGAGATAAACGGTATGATCTCAGCTTAAATAATACGCCTGCAAGTTTCACAAGTAGTACTTATCTATAGCAATGCATAGTCAGTAATATATCTGACTACTTACTACTTAAGAAGAATTGAACACTCACACTCAAATATGACGCTAATCTCTTCCTCTAAGACTTTATAGGAGTGGTTGATCAGATTTTATTTTGATTTGATCGACAACGGCAGAAACATGAGCATTTGTAATCAAATACAAATATCAATCCTTAATGGCGCATGGATCATCTCCCCATCGAACTGATGATAATGAAACACAAAAATAAGAAATACCCCAAGGGAAATAATTACAACTATTTGGCAGAACATGGTGTGTTTATATAGGATACCATCATTCTTGGTTAATTTTTTACATGTTTATGTAAATGTCTATGGTAACCTGGCTACTAAATAACTGTTATATAGATTTAAGACCCATTTCCGTCAGCTATTGTCCCATTGATGTTCCTCTCTGACATTTTGCAATGCATGCCGTATCTTAATTAAGATTGTGAAACCTTTGCTGTTTTAATTGTTTTACATAATATTTAGTGTATCTGAGCTAATGTAAATAGAACCATCCTGCTTAAAAAATCATTCACAATTAATCTGAAATTTCAAAGGTTTGCAAGGTTTACATATTCTTACTGAAGAAGACTTTCATTCTTCTTTTGTGTAATAACCAACTGAACTAAAGCAGAGTGTGAATTAATGCAGCGTTGGTAAGACACAATCCTCAAAGCCGTGACAGCATGTCCTCACAACTTTCCAATGTTATGCACGTCAGGAGGACTGGAAGATGGGTGTTAGACGAAAAGTTAAGAGTAAACTTACTCCAACAAATGATGGAGGCATTGCCTGGAATATCTCTTATATTTGTTATATCAGCGGATCTCCTATTTCAAATCATCCTGTTGCATCCCTTTGCAATACTCAAGAAAACATGTAAGATGATATAAGATAAACACAAGAGAGGAACTACCTGATTTTCTGAAATGCTCCTCAGGTGGCGAAAGCATAATTGAACCGCCTTTGTGACGCTTTTGTTTATCAAACAAGAGGTCCGTCTTTAAAGACTACACCCAGGTTTATGGGTTTGATATTTGCAGACAGGGAGCCAAGACTCTTCTGCAGAATGGCAGAAGACCAAGTGCAATTATGTCTGATTTATTTTCATTTAGAACCAACGCGCTGTGGTTTTATTGTGAAATGTGTGCTTATTACCACCTTTGGACTTCCAACAGAAAAAGCAAAAGTTATGTTTGCTTTTGCTCTGGAGTTTGTTTTCTGCTCCTTTGTTGAGGAAATAATGTTTTAGCTTCTGTGTGTGCTTCAGAGTGGGCGACGGGTCATCATGGCTGTGTTTTGATGTGAAATGTGTCGTGGTCGACGGGGGAAGCTAGCTGTCTCATTAGCAGGAGGGCTAATACCTGCAGGGCGTTTCTAGTAGGATAGCATCGTTTTTGTTGTGTTGTGCCTTTAAGCCGCTCGTTTGTTGATATTAGTGGAAGAGAGACAAGTTGATACCCGTTCACTTATTGGCAATAAAAAACGATAAAAACAAGAGAATGCCTTTTCTAATAGTTGCATATAAAACCGTTAATGCTTTAGTGTTTTAGTGCTGCAAAGTAAACAGAATTCGATTGAATGTTTTCAAATATTATGATTAATCATAAAAAATATCAACTTTCTAAAACTTGGGGAAAATGTATTTATAAATGGTATGATAACAGTAGAAGAGGAATGCAGAGAAATCCATCATGCTTAGTTTAAGTTTCATGACCTGAGCTCTACCCTCTACAAAAAACACTCGAAAATAAACTTCTTGACTCTCACTCGAACTGATTTTAATCTCTTCTCTCGAGATTTCTGGGAATATGTTAGTTACTCACACGGTTATGGTCCAAGTAAGTTTGTTTTTTCGGACTTGACCCGTGTTGCTTTCACACACTGAAGGACCAGAGTAAACAACAACTTGAAATCAGGGAGTGCTAGATGTCGAGACAGGGAGTAAGCTGAGCTGTAATTTCAAGTATGTGGAGGAGAGGAGTGGATCAAGCTCACTGCCTAAATGTGGTTATGTGTGACTCAGAGATGAAAGATGAATGGTCAACTACTCTCCTTAAATGTCATCACTATCACAATAAGCGCATTCTTATTAAAGAGTATCAGTGCAAAGGCCAAGTCAATTTCTATCCATTCTAAGACCATATAATAAACACATATGCACAAAGATCACAGAGTCAGAATTGGCAGAGGCATTCAAAGCACTCATCCAGACACAAAGAGAGCAGGATTAAAGAGCTGAGAGTGAAAGAGCTAGCCGGAGGCAATAGTGGCAGTAAGTGCAGCACCAATTAAGCCAACTCCTGGCCAAGGTTCAGCTACACGGCAGAGAGCGGCAGGAGGACAGCACATAGGCCAGCTTGGTGACCAATCATCACAAGAGGAGCAAGATGAGGAGCAGTGGAGACACCAGGGAGAAGAGGAAGTTGAGGAGAAGTCAGCCAGGAGCCATGGCAGGCACTCTGAGGCAGCGGACAGAAGGTTGTGGGCGCCACTGAGCTTCAGGGAGCCCGAGCTTCAGCTACTTTCCGTTGATAATGACACCGACATGATTGTTGTTGAAATCACAAAAAACGGTTTGCACATCCAAATCAGTTTCATTGTTCCTTTTATTTGGTTTTCTTCATCAAACTTTAGCACAGGGGTGAAATGCACAGACCCTTTACAGCAGGGGTGTCAAACATGCGGCCCCTGGGCCAGAACCGGCCCACCAAGAGGTCCAATCCAGCCAGCGTTCCTTCTTCCTCTTTTCCATCTGTCCTTCCTACCTTTCTGTCTTTTCCTTCCTTACTTCCATCTTTCTTTCCCGTCTTCTTTTCCTTACTTCCTTCCATCTGTCTTCCCTTCCTTCCTTTCTGTCTTCTTTTCCTTCCTTCCTTCCTTCTTGTCTTCTCTTCCTTCCATCTATCCTTGCTCCCTTTCTTCCGTCTGTCCTTCCTACCTTTCTCCCTCCCTTCCTGTCTTCTTTTCTTCCCTTCTATCCTGTCTTCTTTTCCTTCCTTATTGTCTTCTCTTCTCTTTCTTCCATCTGTCCTTGCTCCCTTTCTTCCTTCTATCTTTCCTTCCTGTATTCTCTTCCTTCTCCTCCTTCTGTTCCTTCCTTCCTTCCATCTTTTTAATGATCTGGCCCACATGGGATCAAATTGGGCTGTATGTGGCCCTTGAATGAAAATGAGTTTGACAGCCCTCTACAGTTTCCAATAGTGCTTCAGTTTCTTGATTGAGTCTTTTTAACATTGCAACAACTAGTCAGAAGCATCCTCATAGACCTGCCTCACTACGTTTGATTGAACCCAGATCCCATTTTTGTTTTTGGTCAAGCACGATATTTGGATGCAGCTGATCTGTCTCAAGAAGTGCTTCTATTGCCACCTAACAATTGTAAAACCATATAATAAAAACTTAAGCCTGATTAATGCTTCTGCGTCGGAATGACGCCGTCGTTTACCTTTCGAAGTCCTGCGTCGAGGGAATGCGTTGTGTTTCGTCGCGGTGCAATTCACAGCCAGAGCGGTAGGGGGATGTGCTCCTTTCCTGAATGGTTATCGGTGTCTCTAGTTGATTCTTTGTTTAGCTTCCGGCTTTTCTGGTCACAGTAAACAACGATGGCAACCGAAAGAGAGAGGATCTTGCTGCAGTTGCAGTTGTATAAATGCTCATACTTGCGCACTTCTTCAATAAGACGCTCTTCTACTTGGTCCATTTTCTTTGTGTTTACCTCCCTGATCCATGGTGGGGGTATAGGCAGGCGACCGGAAGTTCATGATACCAGAAATACGTCGCTACCAAACAAACCAATCATAGCCCTTGCGATCTGCGTTGCCTCGACGCGTAGTTACATTTCTGGGGAGGCAACGGCATAGGGGTCCGCGTCAACGCAGAGAGCTCTGCGTAGGTACGCTGTAGTTGCAACGCAGAAGCAGAGATCAGGCTTTAATGTTCAAGAAAGTTTATTTGTATAGCCCAGTTGGACTCAACCATATCAATCTTAATTCCCAATCCTTCGACATAATGACGTTGAAAGTAAAGAAGAACCCCAACAGAGATACTACAAGCATGCCAAAAGCTAGTATGCCCCCATCCACTAACCATTGCTAAACTCACTAAATCTTTAAAGTTTAGTTAGGATAAGGGTTCCTAAAAGTTTAATAACTATAATTTCTTCCAAAATTGATAATGGACTATTGTGTTTAATCCCATCAAAATTAGAAGATTAAGTGTACTTGCATTTGACAATAAATTGAAGTAAATTTGGAAGGCAGAACGGTGAAGTGAATCAGTACAGATGGAGATGATGCCAGACGAAATATAATATAAAAGAGTGCAGTACATCACAGCAGCATACAGAGAAATGAACAAGAAGAAAACTTCCACACTCATTGATATTATAATGATACTGATGGACAGACAGAAGAACGATAAACACAGTGAGAGCACACACACACACATACACACTGCGTAGGTAGAAAAACAGTGAGAGTGTATTACCCTTCTTCCTGTTGTTGCAGTATTGAACTGAACAGAGACGTCATGTCCAGCCTGGTATTGATGGACATTTAACTGGTAGTGTTGTCTAATGTTTTCAACTGTTGGTGTTCCCAGAAGCTTTCCTCACTCTCAGGAGCATTTATATCACTCTGATCGTCATTTGGTGGATGCTTTTATATCTATATCTATCTATCTATCTATCTATCTATCTATCTATCTATCTATCTATCTATCTATCTAAAGAACACATAATGAGATCTGAACCGTCCACCCTGGTGATCTTAATGGAACCAAGACACAATTATTTATTAATAAATGAAGTTGGATATATCTGAGATTTTCATTTAACAAATATATTGATGTGAAAATATTGATTATAGCTGCTTAAAATCCACCTATAAATCACAAAGACCCTTCATTATTTTTTATAAAAGTAAAGTAAGTAAGTAAAGTATTGTTGTCTGTATCCACTCTTACATGCAGTAAGACTTCTAATGGTGGAAATCTGACAATATATACATATACAGCTGAGCTTAAAAGTTAATTCTTCCCTGTTTTAATTCTCCATTACAACTGAATAACTCCATCTACAGAAAGTGGCCACAAAATGTGTCTGAAAGCTTTGCATACCAAAAACTGTTGGTGTATGATTGCGACTTTTTAATCAGACAATAAGCCACCTTGCGGTATGAAAACTAACCTTTTGGATCATTTGCTTAGCTTTATTTGTGACCCTGTCTGCACCTCGAGTTGAAGCCCACTCATGCTAATGTTACTGTTATGCTAATGTTTACCCTGTCCAGATACTAATGATGACTTCTTGTTTACCATGACCTGCTTTGACTTAGCTAAGTAAAACGTTTGTGGTATCATATCAATCACTTTTAGCCATGAATATTTACTAAAGATTCAAGATAGTGCATGTTTTCCTGATTGACTCATCTTTCTGCAGATTTTTGGCTTGACGTCAGCTTCATTTCTCTATCTCTGTGTTTGGTGTTTAGAGGCAACTGCCAAATTTTCTATCCGTTACCGTAATCAGATGGCAGGGTTGTTGATTTGGTGACTCATGCCGTTTATTATCAGAGGGAAACTTGGTTTGAGGTTTTTCGCTTAATGATCTGCTTGTCCTGCACATATTGCTTCCCAAATATATTGCATAGTTATTTCATTGCCAGGAGCTCAATGTCCATGTTGAATCACTTTCTAAGGCTAAATACGATGTTTCTCTACATTATGGTTCTGCTGTTACCACCTAACAACGTGTTTTCACATCAAAACGTGTAATAGCTACGTTGAACCACAGCACACAACGTATGCGTTTCACAATAACAGCTCTAAGTCCACATCACATGACTGTCTCAGTTTATTGTCTGTTTGTTTTTGCGCTACGCAGATGTTACAAGTTTGTATCTCACTAAAAGATAATACTGGCCAAGATGCTGTTACACTCTGCTGGAAGCTTCTTTTAAGGTAGTGCTGCTTCATGATTTAGAAGTTAATTATTTTTCCTTCATCCAAAATAAGATAATTTTCACAATGAGCAAAAAGCTGCTTTAACTGGAACCAATAATCTAGCTGGTATTTTCAATAATATGAACTGTGGTGAGCCGTGAACTGAATTTCAATTCAACAACAACAACAACAACAACAACAACGACGTCACACATACATGTCGTGGCAGCCCTTGGAGACAGCAGCACTACACTTTATCGTGGCTTTTGAGAGCGGTGTCTCCATCAGATTAAATGTGATTTTTTTTTTTCCATAGCGGAGGAGTGTGAGGGCAAACTGAAGGATATGAGTTAACAGATGGTTGGCATGGAAACAAGGCATCTTCACAGCCCAGTGAGACTGCATCCTACCCCTGCCAGACAAGATGTCTGGGCTGACAGCCTGGATAATGCTGACACACAGATGGGATGAGAGGCAGAGCACACTGTTGATGTTTTGTGATCATCCTGCTGTCATCAGAACGCTTTGCTTTGTGCCTGTGATCATCATTGTAAAAAAGGATCCTTCCAAAATGTGTAGTCAACCATCTGAATATGATGACAATTACTGTAATAAAATTGTCGCCTTATCATTAATTAATTGAGCATTAATCATTAATTGATGTTTGACTGGAAAAGTTATTTCGATTCCATATTCTCCTATAAAAGCACCATGATGATCACATTTATAGGAAAATGTTGGTGATTTCCTATATTTTTTATTATTGTCAACAAATACTTATTGTCAACGGCACAAGTGCAAGACGGTGGCACAGCGACCCGGAGCTCTCCCTGCCACCCTCGCACCCAGTGCAATAATGAACTGTGAATACTAGAGGTGGAAATCTTTTGGCATCTCACGTTTCGATTAAATCCCGATTCAGAGGGCTACGATTCCATTCTAAAACGATTATTGATGCATCTCAACTCAACTCATCACATCCTAATTTTTCTTTCTTTATGCACGGATAATTTTTCATCAATTGATACAAGAAGTCAAATGAATATGAACTCCCTTTTTGTATTTAGAAGGTAATTTAAAAATCCCTGATGTCAACATTCAACATGCATGTTGAACATAAATGTCTTAAAATTAAAATAAGTAGCCGCCCTGACTATTTGGTTAACTAACGTTTAAATAATCGATTCTTGACTTTTGTGAATCGATGCAGAGTTGTCCACGTCGTATAATCAAGAAATTTCCCCAACCCAAGTGTATACTGTCCTGTCTCACTGCCCCTTATTTATATATTTATTATATATTAAAACACATATTTAAATTTTATGGGTATGAAAATGTATTTGACCATGGGTATGGGTGAGATGTGTTTTGGCTCATGCGTGTGCTAGTCTTAGGTGTCTATATTGTTATGCTATTATAGGACTGCTCAAACGTAGCTTCATTGTACATGTGCAGAGTATTGTGTGTGTATCCAAAGCCTGATATATCTCATACCTCTGTGCAGTAGACCTCCGTTGTTGTCCGAATATTAAAAACATGTCACTAAACCACACTGTAGCACTGGGTGACGGAAGAGTTTGGTCATGTTTGTTTGTTTAGAAACGATTTGAAACACTAATAACAGCGACCACATTTTCAATCTCCAGAGAGTAGTTCTGTGTAAGGCAGCAACAGTGCACATACGTGGGAACTTTGGGCTCATTGACATAAATGTGATGTTAATTGTGGATAAATGTCCCTAAATCTGTTCAGAGACCCAACCTATAATATAAGATCTATAAACAGTAACAGTCTGCTATGAGTCAAGGCTTGGTGCACCATGCTAGACAACAACAGCGCTAGTGTGTACGTGCCTGTTGCTTCCTGTAGGTAAGTCATCACCAGCCGAGAACTGGTTGTTACAAACAGCCTCAACAGTCCTCATCTTCAGCGGAAAAGAGAAAAGCTTTGAAAAGGATAGCTAAAAAGAAATACTGTTTCCCATCAACACGCCCACAAAGATGTATAGTACCACTGACATACAATATATGCTCACCAAAGACACATAGTGATAAGCATGCACTGTAAATAGAGGATAAACTCAGTAAAATCTGCATTATGTTTGAAGTTTAATCTGGAGGAAATGGGGGATTGGTGTGCGTGTGTGTGTGTGTGTGTGCACTGTGTGTGTGTGTGTGTGTGTGTGTGTCTGTATGGAAGATTCATTGGCCCACTTGATGGCAGCCAGCATGGCCAGTATATCTAACTGTAACTGTAAGCTCTGCTGTGAATGATAACATTCAGTGCTCCATTCACATTTCCACAGATTTTGACAGTGAATATTTCACACTGTACTTTTTATTCTGATTAATGCTAAATGTCAGCGCTAATGGGAGAGAACACTTCCTGTGACTTCTAGTAAAGTAAAAGCTGTTTTATTGCTGGTGAAACGCTTAAAAATGTTGAATCTATCTCCAGTGGGTGAGAACACAGACCTGATTCTCCAGACATTGTCCAGAGTTTATATGTGAAAACAGCTAATGATTCCTCCATGCTGGCTAAATTAGAGATGTGCTTGTTAGAAATCCATCACTGGAGGTGCAATAATTTCCTGCACACAAGACTGAAGTGTTGCTTGTCCGCTTTTTTACTGTTTTTTCTATCAATCTTAATGGCTGCACATTCAGTGAAGAGCCTGGGAACAGTTTTAAATCCACACATCAAGTATATAACACAAACTGCCAGCAACTAAAGGTCTCCAATTGGTCCAGAACACAGCTGCCAGACTCCTCACAAGGTATAAAAAAAAAAATCAAATCATATAACACCGGTATTGACATCTCTGAATTGGCTCCCGGTTCACGCCTGAGCTGTTTTCAACATCCTTTGTCCTACCTATGAAGCTTTAAATGGATCGACTCCTTCATATAGCTCCAGTCTTATTGCCCCATATACGGAATCACATCCTTTACATTCCCTTGATGCCAATTACTTAACCGCTCCTCAATTTAATAAGAACTCTTTTGGTGTTTGAGCCTTTTCCCACCTCTTTGAAACAATCTACCACTGTTTACCTCTAAAGCTAAACCAACGCTGTTTTTAAAATGACTAACCTCAACCTTGTTGTCATATGAACATTATTACATGCGTGTTCACTTTTAAATGTTATATCGTGTGCTTCTTTTTTTTCTGTCATTGTTTTTATTGACTTGTACAGTGCACTGATACTCTCTAGGATGGGGTTGTGTACTTTAAATAAACTGAAGTTGAAGTTGAAGTCATCCAGGCAGCTCGGCTCTCCGTCCCATTGTCCCATTAATAGAGGCTGAGTCACAGCCTGGAGCATCGCCTTCAGTTATAGATACATTAGGGACAGTCAGAGAGAGGCAGCTGCACACAAGAGCTTGTACAGTACAGAGAGAGAGAGAGAGAGAGCGTGTGTGTTTGTGTGTTTGAGGCTTTACAGTAAGGACAGAGGGGGCAGAGCAGGCTGCATGGAAAAATCTCATAAATTGTTTATATTTCTCTTGTCCTGTAAGAATGATATTTGGTGTTAAGCTAAATTATTCAACTGCAATGTTTACTGCATCACAGAAGACTAGTACCTGTATTTCAGTTAATTTTGTCCTTACCAAGACAGATTATTGCATTTTAGTTCTGGTCCAGTTCATTTTCACAATGATCTATTAGAAATTAATCAAGCGAAGTAAGTATGTGGTGAGATGGATTGACAGGAAGTCCATTTATTAGCTCTTTTTTTAAGCGTCTTTTTTACGTCATTGCTACATGGACCCATGTGGGGAAAATCAAATACCTGAGATTGTCAGCAAGTCATGCTGCACTTCACTGCTGCTTATTTATTTATATTCTCTGCTGTCACAAACAAAATAATTGAACACTGCAACTAGACCTCTTACATCATAAAAAAGAGGCTTTTTTACTATGATATTACTAAAAAATGGTTCTTTTGCGGTCTCACATTTCACTCATTTCGCTTGTTTTTTCCCGCACCTCCTTAAAAAACATTATTTTTACATTTTATCTTTTTTGGGAGAGACTTTTGTCCAAAACACACAAATCCTACAATGACTCAGAGGAGCTGTGGTACAAATTTTCAAGTAGATAACTGGGTACAAGTGCAATGATAAAGAGCTTCTAGAGAAGTTTTGTTGTTGTTTTTTGAATTAGTAGTAAAGAATGACTGCAAGTAAACAAGTGTATACGAAATACCAAAAACAACAAGTAGATTAGGTGTGAAAGCACACTTAATGAAGTCCATTTTAAAATAGGACATGATATTGTGTCATAATAGGTGGTTCAAAATTTGGTATAGATACTTTTTATGAGGGTAACATACTGCGAGGGTGTAGTACGTGTAGTGTAAGTGTATTATGTAAGGGTTAAAAGCATTACTGATTCTCTTAATCTCTAAATTTCCAGTTTGACGGGAAATCTATTCATCGTAAATGTCATGATATGATTGATTGATGGTGCAAAATGACAACTTATACAATAATTATTACCCTGAGGCTCAAAACACGAAGAACTAACACACAGTCCAGTTATTTTAAAAGTATCGTAAAGTATTATTTCAACACATCAACACATGACCATGCAGCCTAACCACACGTGACATTATGTTAATAGTTGTACTGTGGTATGTGGAAACTCACCGATTGTCACGTAGCTGCAGCGCTGCTAGTATTCTGTTTGTAGAAGCGAGTCCTGCACACACCTAACAGTCTGTCTCTCCAGCAGCACTGCAGTAAATACAGTCCATGCAAACACACTAAAAAACACTTGAATTGGTTTTTTATGACAACGAAAGCATCACATCAGCTCTTCATGCAATATTAAACCATTTTTTTTAAATATTTTGCATTGTTCCAGGAAAATGGAAAGAAGATGGAGAAAAGGGTTAGGAAGAGAAGAAAAGGGAAGAAGGATTTAGAGAGACAGGAAGGTAAGGAAACAAGGGAGGAAGGAGGGAAACACTCAGGGTACTTATCGTATTCATTCGGGTGTGGTTGGATTGAAGTGTTGAAAGAAGGGAGTGAAAATTACTGTAAGGAAACCAGTGTGATGGGGAGATAAAGTTTGAGTAAGGGATTTGGGTGTGCTGTTATTGCTGACACCAGCAGTCATGATGAAACTAAAGAAAATAAATGTGTGGCTCGTGATGTTTTCCACACTACCGTCGAGGTCATAGAGCAGTTCTGTTATGCAGGAAAGAGAGAACGGTGGAACAGAAACTTTTGCTTTTTAAGGGGCAGTTTAAACTTTAAACAGAGGAGTTTAAATTAAAGTTGCCATTTTGGAGTCTATGGTACTCTGTTCTCTCAGTCAGCACAATAATACACCTCACTGTTTGGTTAATGGTGCAAATCTATTCTGCAAAGTTGCAAAAGATTTGTGCAGATTTACTTTCCTCCCATAACTCCCACTGCATGTATTAATTCCTTTGAAAATTACCTAATTTCAAAACTTGGGTGAACTGGCTATTATATTTGCTTTTTCTTATGAAATGCTGGACAGTTTTTAACTATTAAAACCTTCATTATCTGGTTCATCTGGTGTCCACAGCTGCAGTGCCCACATTATTACACTTAAATTGTTTTAAGGGGTCAAAAGCTAAAAAGTTGAGGCGACACTGTGCTGAAGGATTAAGTATTAAATAAAGCATGTAATATAATATTATATCTTTGCAAGTAGTCTAAGTTTACTACCATTGTTAAAGCATTCGTTCTATATCTTTGTGCAGTCAATATTACAACTTTATAAGACATAAATATTACAAAAAGTTATATTTTAAGGTAAGGTTATCATTACTTTTTGTAATATTAATGGTCTGATCTCTGTTTTGCAAGTGACGTTTGATTTTAACATGATTGCTGCAGCCACATTTTAACCTCTAGTGTTACTGTAAATCATATCTGGGTACAATCAGAGATATGTTAGTGATGTATGTTGGTTGAAGGTGTTAAGAGAAGGGGAGGGAGGGAGGGAAGGGAGCTGAGCCCTGACCATAACTCTGTCCGCCTTCCACCCCACCTGCCACTCCCCACTGTGTGTCACTGCATGCTGGATGCTTGTCGTGCTCTCCGCGTGGTGCTGGAGACAAATCTAGTTGAAAATGCCTGTTGTGCCTTGGGGGTGCAATTCCAGCACCGCATTATTTTCCACCCACACATTCCTCTGAGCAATGCTAAAAAGCTGCCCTGACTGCTGCTCTCATGGAAAGTGCGCTGCAGGCATACTGACATTCACATGCAATGACCAAAAAAATTAAATTAAATCTGGTTGATGCACACCTGTGATTTTATCTTCTTGCAACTTTTATTTATTTTTTAGAATTTGTGACACTAAAAATAAGGAAGACCACTTATTTCCAGACACCTATCAATTTATAGGTCCTTGTAAATAAACTGACTAAATATTGAGGTATTTATCATGTTGGAAATGTTGCAGACATTATTGTAATTCGCTGCAATCTTCTACCAAATTTTCTTTCAAAGTAACCTCTGATCCTGGGAACATTTTGCATAACTTTGATGTGTAACTATGCTCAGGGCAGTGCTGTATTCACAGATTACCCCCATGTGTCCGCAAAGATCCCTTTGATTCATTTCGCAACCCCGCTGCGGGTGTCCTGACCCCTCGGTTCAATGATTGCTGGTTGCTGGGAGTGTTGCCCATCACCGTGATTTCAAGATAAAAAAAAAAAAATTCAGTTACTTTTCGCATCAGAGTCACAAGATCCTTGTGCACGAAGGCGTGATTTTAATTGTCTCATAATTTGGGTGAACTGAGCATTTATATTCCATCCTGGCAGAGATCAAGTGTTTTAATTCAATCTCAGGATTTTCAGTGCAAGGTGCAGCTTTTCTATAACTGAGCATGCTGTTAGTGCTTGGTGCGACAATGGATTTTCCTCATACATTTAATTGCCCACCTCCCACTGAAATATTAATCCTGTCCGAATGAGGCTTAAGTCAGCAAATGCTGATGTGTGCAGCACTGATTGGAAACTAATTGGAATGCGTGAAAGATTAAAAGTCGTAGCAGAGGGAGCTGTGACAGATTGGGTTAGATGCCAGTTACATAATTTAGTTTCTTGTCTGTAAACTTTAATGTTTTTCTATATTTTGGTTTAATTTTATTTCTGTTGCTGTAGGAAAAATACTGGTTACTCTCCGTTTCAAGTTTATGACCCAAACTTCCTCATATGAGCAACTTGACCCAATGACCATCACGGAGAGCACGTGACTGATAAGGCATATTTGAGAAAGCACTTTTTAATAGGTCACAACCTTTGGTTCACTGTCCAACCTGCTGTATCACAAATAAAAGATAAGATAAGAGATTATCTGGAACAGCATAGAACACAAACACCAGTGAAAACAGGGAGAGACGGTAGATGTTTACCTCCAGGTTTTCTCAAGACGGTGCATAGTGTAAACACAGGTTGTCTGCATGTTAAATTAAAACAACACATAACCAAAAATATGAATATTCTTGCTGTGAAACACACAAAACAGTCTTATAACCATTATGAAATGTACACATTGCAGAGACAGCAGGTGTGATCTCAAGACATCTTCAGCAGCTTGTCAGTTAATTTGGCAGCTGGATGAAATGAAATGATCTATTATACAAAGAAGTTTGTTGTATGCAGACACACAAAATTCCCTTTTCTCTTAGGCTATATGTCTTAGGCTATATGTCTTAGGCGATCCTTCATTTCTTCGGGGTATCGGCTCGTCAGGCGCAGAGTGGATTCAGACAGTGCTCATCATGCTGGGGAGCAAACTAATCATGTGTGAATGGAAGAGTTCGGAGGCTCCCTCTGTCAATCTCTGGTTTAGTCAGATTGGTCATCTGGCAGCACTGGAAAAACTGACATTCACACCTATGAACAAAGTAGACCTACTGTATACATGTTGAAATGGAATAATTGGTTAACCCACATTAGGGCTGTATGATGTATAAGTGTCTTGTTCTCAATCTTATTGTGTACCATTGTAAACACTTTTTTCCCCCATCTTTACCTCATTTTATGACACCTTTGTTTTTTGTTTGTTTGGGTTTTTTTGTTCTTTATTTTTGTTCTGTCTGCAATGCAAATAATTCCCCCACGCCTCCCTTTGTCATTAGTTATGAGTTTACTTAATCTAATGCATTATTCTTTTGAAGGGGTTGTTCTATACTGTTCATGTATTGTTTGTTTTTGTAATGCATTGAAGAAAATTATAATAAAACTATAAATCTGAAAAAAACAAATCAAATGGGTTTTTAAAAAAAGGGGTTTTCGTGTGATTGTGCAAGAACAGCTTTATAATATTCAGTGATATTTTGAAGTGGACATATTGTGCTTTTTGTGATTTTGTGTTGTTTATATCCTGTTATGATGTCGGATATCTATTCTGAACAAGGTCATGCCCATAAGCCTTGGTTGCTAAGGTTGTTGCTAGGATTGTTATCTCACATATTTCAGATTGGATTTTACCTCAAACATGTCTGGATGTATTTGAGAAGTTGCAACTATAGCTTGTTGCAATAATTTGATGACGTCACAACCGGAGCTGGGGCCGGCTTCAAAGAGCTGACCAATCAGAACAGTGTGTGCTCATTGGGAGGTGGGGCTTAAAGAGTTAGGAACTAAAACGGCCTGTTCAGTCAAATCGAGGCTGAACTGAGGATGATAAATAACAAGTTTATTTTTACTGTTAATCATGCAAATATATTCCAGTAGAGCCCCAGATTAAAAATACAGATCTGGAAATGTCATTTTTAATAAATGAAATGTTTCTAGCGTGCTGTATTACAATTGGGGGAAATTACTTATATAGAGAAAAACACATATAGAGAAGTGAAGAAAGAGATAACAAGACTGGCACGCTGAAAAAAACACAAAATCATGACTGTATATATTTTCTTTGGCGGCCTTAATGCAAATCAAACTTCAAACCCTCGCAGGTTTACAGCTCGTTCTTGCTCTGACACATACTGTTCTGTACGTGCTGTTTTTCCTCCCTGTGATTTGAGCCTATTTTAGGAATCAGCAGATCAAAAGCCGCCTGGCAGCTTATCTGATTACTCACTGTAATGTAAATATTACAGTGTGACTGGGAGAAAGCGTCTGGTCACCTCACACTGTCCTCTGTCAGGGGCGAGACAGGAGTCAGTGACATCATACGCACAACATCATTACGGACAGACATGCAAACAGACGCCACTCTGGCAAAGACCCATGATAAAAATGGAAATTACAGTGAACTTTATAGGTTAAACTTAAAGCATGGCCACTCTCCCACTATCTCTCTTATACACTCGTGCTCTTAGCCTGTTTGTATACTCTGTCTTTCAATTTTGGTCTTTTTTTTTTTTTTTGAATGAGTCTGGAAGCTGAAAAACCTGTCTCAAGCTGCTGTTCATCATGTTTTGGGGATGCACGCCTCACAGTTTGAAATCCTCAGCGCAAAACAGTTAGTAAGTGTAGTAAGCTGACGTCAGCAAACTGCACACATGTTTAAGTTGCTGCATACATAATACATAGTGTTATTATATATATAGTGATAAACGCTGCTGAACGTATGTTTATTGACAACATATTTAAAAAAAAAAAATCTTGTGAAATGTAAATTTTCTATGGTTATATTTAGGCTCTGGCAGCTCTACTTTAAGGTTTAGGAAGGTTGTAGTCTTGGTTTAGTACAGAGAAAGTGACTTGAAGCAAAAGACGTGATGTGTTTTATTTAACTGAAGCCACAATATTTCATCTTAACATATCAATACACTGTATACACTGTGTGCTTTTTTCTTTCTCACTTTCTATTTTTCTGTATTTTATTTTTTATTATAATTGGTTTCTTTTTTTTTATCGTATGTTTTAATGTTTCCAATTTTTTTTACTATAATTGGATTTTTTTTATTTAATTGAACGTTTTTATGTTTCCAAATTCTTACTGTTAAATGTTTGTTTTTATGTAAAGCACATTGAGTTGCCCCTGGGTATGAAATGCGTTATATAAATAAAGCTGTCATGCAATGACCACACATGATATCTGTCCCTGGTGTCAACACTTACTATACGACTTTGGCGCAATGGTAACATAGTTGGGAAAACAAGTTAGTAGTGTGAAAACAACATAATCTGTCAGACACAGGGTTGAACGGTGTGACTAATTACACAAAAAAAGATCATGGAACCACCTGATTATAATTGTAGCACAATTCTGAACACAAAATGAAGCCATAGGGAGTCTGAATGTGAAGTCATCCTGCTTCTGAACATGAAACTATGGCTATGTTCACACTGCAGTTAAAAGTGTCCTGAATCCGATTTGTTCGCTCAAATGTGACCCATATCTGATTTGTTTCTGACAATGTGAACAGTAAAAGTCGCATTGAATCTGACATTACCAAATCCGATTCAGGCCACTTTCAAATGTGGTACTGCATCGGATACATATCGGATTTTCTTGATATCTGAATCTGAACATTCAGGTCACATTTAATGCAGCTTTGACGTTATTCTGGAGCAACACACATCACAGTTCTGCGGCGCTGACAAAAACGGACATCATTAAAGTATTCATTTTCTTTCTCCTCTTCCTCCTTTTTAACATCACCCTCTCACAAATTTGCCGCCTGCCGCCACACACTGTTTTTAACATTAGACCATAAATGAGACTACCAGTAACTTCACTGGCTGTTGCTGTTGCCATGTTCGCTTCCGTAAACATCGTTCTGTGCGTGACGTCATTAATGATCAACTGAGAATGAGTTTCACTTCAGGAGTGTGAGCTGTTCACGTCGCAGTCCGCAGACAGGTCACATTTAAAAATGTAATATGAACAGCCAAACAAAAAATCGGATTTGAGCAATAAATCGGAATTGAGCATTAAGGCCTGCAGTGTGAACGTAGCCTAAGCCGCCAAGACATCACATCTCAACACTTTAAACTCACTTGATGACTTGATGAACCCGTCATATCCAACCAGCACGTTCTTTGTTGTAGTTTGGACTGCCTTGGTTGATTTCCTCATGTGTTTCACCTGTGTCTTGTTTCAACTCATCTGTGCCTCATTTGTAATAATACCTGGTGTATTGAAATTCAGTTTTCTGGTTTGTTGCTGTTGAACCTGTGTATCTGCTCTTTTTTTTTTTTTTTTTCACTTGCTCATCGTGATTAGACTTTTTTTTTTGGTAAGTCCTGGTTTTGGTCTTTGCATTTGGGTCCACCTGCTCCACTCACCCTCTTTTAGCAAAACCTAAACCCAATAAGAGGAGGGCATGAGGTGAGGTTAATCTACGTAAACCAACACAGACATCTGCTCGTAAGCTTGGCAGAACTTTAAGAAACTGGAGCTGTGTATTTACTTTAGTTTAGAACATATGGAGTGGATCATGGGGCCATAATTGAAATGAAAATGGATCACTATATTCATTTATTGTACCTGTCAGGAATCTAATTTGACTTGCCGCCATTGCAAAGCTGTGAAGGGGCAAACTTTTCAGAGCCACTTCTCGAGACTACGGTTGGTAAGTGCCTGATATTCTAAAAGCAGATTTTAAGTGGAGTGCCATTTTAACATGCCACCACACTGATAATGTACTTACCATATTGAATAATGACAAGATGTACTTTTTAAGAATGCACAGTAGCTGGCAGAAGGACATTTTACCCATCGTCACACTGAGGAAGAAGGCCAAAACAACCCATAAAACCACGAGCAAAGGTGAACACCAATGTGAAGGTTAAATCTTCACATCGTTGCGTATATAAACACACAGACTTCACACACACTCACACACTCTTATCTGATACTGAGTTTCAGCCAAAGGGACGGGACGGTGGTGACATCATGTTTCCACAACACGTATCTGTTTCTGGAAGTAAGTAAACGTATATTAGGAACGGAAATAAAACACCAGGGCGCACTAACGAAAACTATTTGGCAGGAGGGTGGCTTGCGTACGTCCGTGTGTGTGTGTGTGTGTCTGTGGGTGTGTTCATAGTTATATTCATTACATGTTGGGACCAAAGTTGATTTTTCGATTAAGTCTTGGTTGGTTAGGAGTATGACCAGGTTAATGTTGAGATGACAGTTAATGTTAGGATTAGTTTATTTTAATTATGGTTAATGTTAAAGAGTACAGATTACATTATATATTCTTCTATATATATATATATATATAATGTATATTATCCACAGAATATACAGTAAATCATCACACATGGCAAAATCTAATCTGTATATTTGTATTTTTACCAGGATATGTCTCATGAGTCACTATCTAGTAAAGTATATCTGTATATTTGTATTTTTACCTTATCTAGTACAGTCCTCCCATTTATTGTGATTTTGTGGTGAAATAAAAGTTGACATTTGGATCCCATTCACAGATCATACTTAACCCTGATAATCTACTGATTTCACTGTCAGCTGTTTATATTGAGGGTATGGCTGTGTCAGAAATCACTCCCTTATTCACTACTTCCTGTATGATAAGACACTAAATCACATGATATACATGCTATGGACACTACTGTTTTCATTCCATGGTGGAATATTTTAGGGCAAAATATAGTGGAGATATTTACACTGTTACGACCCCTCCCTTTCACACACACTCAGCATTCGGACACTCAAATAAAATGACGGAGGCTAAATATAGTGCGAGTAGTGTGTTTTAGCTTGACTACAAGTTAATTATAGTGTCCACATACAAGTGTCCGGCCCACATGGACTCACAAGACACTAAATACAGCTGCAGTGATGAAACATTTGTCAACCATAAACAAGAACTACACACCTGACGTTACATTACAAAGAGCTTTGTCTTCTGTACGATGCTCTTTAAATAAATTCAGCCTTCCTGAAACCAACTAATTCCATTCATACAGAAAAGAGGTTAAGGACATTTTTTTGTGTAGCTCTTAAATCATTATATAATGAGCAATAAAACATAAAATAACTAAGAGTCATGCTAGTGGCTCTGTGCGACTTTACTCACGGTACGAACAGCGGTGCTTTGAGCTAAAAGCTAATGTCAGCATGCTAACATGCCCACCATGATGTTATATGTTATATTAATCATACTCAGCATGTAAAGGCTGATTCATAGTTGCCATGAGGGTCCGTGTGGGTCCACGTGATGCTAATTATTTTCATCTGCCCACATCCACAGACCCTTGTGTACATGATCACTCCCAACCCAAAATGTATATACACACAGACGGCACACACTAGTTAATTATTTATCATTCTCTATCGATTTCTTTCTTTGTGTTTTCCAACAAAGGATTTTTTTTTTTAATGATTGACAGGATCATAACTTTTTTGAAGCTATTTTTTTCTATTTTTTTTTAAGTCCTCAGCATTTCACAGCTTTGTCCAGGTTGTTTTTCTTTAACTTCTTTGTTTCCTATGTGCATCGTTGAAAAGCACAGTGTGCACACTACATGTTGCCATTCACAGCTGCTCAGGAAAGACCCATAAACAATAATGCTACACGAGACAAAAACAATGTCACCCCGACCTTGAAGAGCTTCAACAATAGCACGCACGCACACACACACACATGCACACACACACACATGCACGCACACACACACACGCATGCACGTACACACACACACACACACACACACACAGCACAGCCAGTGAGTTAAAGCTACTCTATTAAATGTCAGAAGTCAGCAAGGCTACAGGATTAGAGAACAAAAGCAGGGAGCTGGAATAAAAAACAAGAAGTAAAAATAAGGAAATAAAACTGATCTGCTGATCTGAGGTATGACAGTCTTACTGTTTTGTTTTCGCTGTTTTTCTAACACGTGGGGAACAGAGTTGTTTTTTTGAGGATGTCATATGGACGAAGCAACCACTCAGGGAAGAGGATTGCAAAATTACGGGCACCATGAGCTGTCCACGTGTGCTCTGAGAAGCACACACACACACACACACACACACACACACATATTCAAATGCTTTCAAATTACATAATATACTAACATTTCATGCTACATCATAACTTGAATTAGCACGCATGGAAGGCCAGAAGCTCGGCTGCGGCTTATTCACCGTTAAGAGAATGTCATTGCTCATTGAACCTTAGGCGTTGTGCACAGCTAACTTCCAATGTCTAATTCAAATTTCCTGCGTGCTCATAGCTATGATGCAACATGAATGTTAGAGCAGGGGTGTCTGCATGTGTGTGTCCTTTGTTACATATCTCTTTATAGTGCAAGGACAGATAACATTATGTGCTCTATGGGGCCTGTTTACACCTGGCACTAACATGCGTCTCGGGTGATCCAATCACAAGAGGACAGTCGAGACACACAATACCGTTCACACCTGTTCCTATAATGCATCTCGAGCTGACCACCACGTTTCGTTGATGCCTACGTCTGCTAGAAGGCCAAAGGGCATGCTAAACAGCTAACAGCTAATACAATGTTTCAAGAACCAGTACACATGTAAGTGCTATTCTAACTTTTCTCCATTGTTTCGACCACTGGCACATTTTTACCGGAACAACTGCCATGTTCTGCAGTGATGACGTATTTTCCTGTTACGTCCTTGTTGGGGACGCATCAGGTGCATTAGCATTTACACTACAATAGATACGAGGTTAAACGTGTCTCAGACCACCTCAGCAAGTGGTTTTAAGTGATTGGATGCATCTCAGAGTGAGACACATCTTAGTGCAACTGCGAACAGAGCCTATGTGACATGGATCTGGTCTAGCACATTTGCCTCAGGTTTAATCCTTTGTAGAAAAAACATTGATTCGAGAATGTCTTTTGTCTCTTCTTATGTCTGGCTCATTCCAGGAACAACTATAGACATAAAAAAGAAATGTTGCACTCCATCATGCAGTATATTTCTTCTTTCAAATAAATGCTTCTGATCCTTATAATTCATGGTGTCTTTGCTCATTCTTTCCTCATCAAAGCACAAGTGTTGAACCATCCTTGTCAGGGATCAGTGTTGGCATGTAAAATTGAGTCAGAGCTAACATATAGACAGTCAGAGCAACGTGATCACGATGGCAGGGAGCACCACCCACTTGTGGCTTATTCACCTCACTGTATCAGCGAGGCACTTTCTCTCTTGATTTTATCTTGCTGACAATGTCTCCATGAAGTGCACATGAATAGGAGTGCACATTTTGTTCTGACTGCATACAGACTCTACTTGCAGTTCGAACCCTCTTGATCAGATTTAACTCAGGTACAGATGCTTAATTTGTAGGAAAAAAGCATTCACATTATCACATTTTTGGGCAAAACTACCAAGTTGGACTAAACCACCTGTTGCAATATCAGTCTCTAAAGAGATGTAAAGCTGTTTTTTTGGGCCTACCTTTTTAAGCCCCCTGAGCTGTTATTACAATCAGGAAAGACAAGTGATTTAGGAAAGATAATTGTTTATTGCACAGGTGACATTGAACATTAATCTTGTCAAAAGTCTTTGGCGCTTAGACTCAACAGGGACATTTTGTAATCAACGGACATTACTCCTGAGCTGCTGCAAGATAAATCCCCCCGTGGAGTGCAGACACCGGTGGTGGTGGCTGATGACTTCCGCCGAGACTGATAAGTCTGATGAGGTTGATGAATCTGTGAAGATTGGCGGTGATGGGGAGGTGGTGGTGGTGGTGGTGGTGGGGCGAGCATAACAGCAACTAAGGGCAGAGAAGGAGAAAAACATTTTAAAAAGACAGCCACAAGATGATAGGCTGACGATGGAGGTGTGTCGACATGCGATTGGATAGATGAGACCAGGTGATATGAACAGCTGATAGCTCGGTTGATAACGACAGCAACGGAAATTATGGGTGAGCATGCATGAGAGATATGAAAGGCATGATGGTATGAGACATACAACCACAGACTTATGCATGCAAAGATCGATGAGCGTCAGAGGAAAACATTCAGAGATCAGCCTACCTGGATTTTCATTCATCTGCATCCTGTTTGCTTTGGTGTTGTGAAACTTCATCCATCACGGAGGGCAAATAAACAGCCAGCCCGTCAACACATGAACTCTCAATGATTTTTGGTGAAATGCTGTCAGTTCTTATTTCAGTCAGATTGCTCTCAGAGACTCCAAGGTTGAGAGGAGGCGTTAAAATCCAGGTCGGTGTGTAGAAGCTCGAGGTTCATCGTGTAATTGTGAAGGTGACCAAGCAGCTGTAAACGTTAAAAGGTGGACAATTATATTAGGTAAATTAAACACTCAAATATACATGATGAACACAAATCTGCAGTTACTCCCTACTTTGACTGTTCTCACTTTGCAGAGTGATGCATGTGCAATCAGAGTGTAAGGGCGGACCTGTGAGCAGGATTTGTGACATCACAAATAATCCAGTATGCAATTTACAACAAGTGTGATGTGGAAACTTGAAGTCTGCAGTGCACGTACACTGAGAATGGACTTGTATATCTTACAACATGTCTGGAGAGGATCTTTAGGATAGAAAAACACCTCCTCATGCTCAGTTACAGAAGCCAGAAAGTCTAAATTTGAGCTAAATGGAGTTAGACAATCAAGCAACTATTCCCCACATATTGTCTTCCTGACTGCATGGTGGGAAAATGATCTCAAAATTGCCCGCAAGACACATTACCAAAAATAAATGAAACTAACCATTTAGAAATACAATCCTTGCAGAAACCTTTACAACAGAACAGGGAGGATATTGCACCTAGAGCCACTGTCTGATATCATATCAAATGAATCCATCCTAACGAAAAAAAAGAAGATTTCACTGATTACATTTTAACCTCTGTGTACTGACTTTCACTTTTACTGCTCTTCACATCCTCTTACTTGCAGAAGGAGGATGACTCATACAGCAAATACGGCAGAACTTTGAAGTTCTCCATCTATGAGTTCTCACTGGTAAACAAACAGTCCCTCCCTTGTTGGCATACACTTCCTGTAATCATGGCAAGATTATCAGTGCACTGTATATGTGTGTGTGTGTGTGTGTCAGTCATTAAGTGGTACACTAAGCACAAGAGCCGACACAACTGTTACATAATCACACACACATGCATTCAGTATATATATCCACATGTACACACACTAACACACAGTTTAACAGATTATTCTCTTGGCACGTCTTCTCTTTTAGACAGAGTAACAGCCTGGAGACTCACTGGTCCTTTTCTATCTCCAATGTGTCATCTACCAGTGCAGACACGAGGAGCCAGATGCATAAAACGATGTATAGATTCATGACTAAAACTCAATGTGCACACAAAGACAGAAACATGCATATATATAATTTTGTTGTCAGACTCATGAAACAGTGTGTGCACATGGCTCTGATTTATACATCTCAGTCATTGAGGAAGTAGGCACATGTGCACGAGTCTCATGTCCTTGCCTCACTCCTATGTGAATTAAAAATGTCAACAACCTCTAAACCAGTGGGGTCAAATATACGGCCCACTGTCCAAAACCAGCACACCAAGGGGTACATCTGGCCCACTGGATAACTTTGCAAAGCATGAAAATTACACTGCTATTCTTGCTTATTTTCACTCGCTATTCACAGTCAAGGCTACTGATCTGCTTGTGGACGTCCAACTTGAGATAACTGACTTGCAACGTGATTCATATTTGAAGGAAAAATGTGCCTAGGTGGGTTTGGACATGTTTTATCAGCATCTGTTACCAGGGTAACCCCAAACGGACAACCCTGGGTGCAAACGTTTTGTGCATGTTTGTTTGTTTGTTTATGTATTTTATGCCTTGTGTGAGCTTTTATGTCTTTTATTTATTCTTCTGTACAGCACTTTGGTCCACTGTGGGTCTTTTAAAGTGCTTTACAAATAAAGTTGGATTGGATTAGATTGGATGTTTGGGACTACTTAGCCTTTTTCTGTGACGAGTATCAATCCAGACTTACACTGAGACATAACATTGTTTAAACTGCATTCATGTTTCTGAAGACATCTGGCTGGTCATCTGTCTTATAATTAGATGGTTTATTATAGTAAAGTTATAATATATTTTGTATATTATTTATAAGTTATTATGTAATGGCTTTACTGGTCCGGCCAACTCAAGATCACATTTAGCTGTATGTAGCCCTTGAACTAAAATGAGTTTGACACCCCTGCTTTAAACTGTAGTCTATAAATCATTAAACTGAACAGAACTCCACTGTGTATGATAATTTTTAAGTTTCCACCTATAGGACCTCAAAAAAGGAGGGGGGGGGGGGGGGGGGGGGAGAAAAACAGGAAAATGCTGCCTTCTCTTAATAGTTAGTGGTGAATTCCAGTTTATCTGCCATTTTGCTCGCAGGCATTTGGAGGACTTCCCCTTCGATGCAGGAGAACAACATCCAAAAGAAAGTATTAATTGTGTAACTAAATGCAATCTCTTTTATAACGATGTGAGGCGGGACTTCCTTGTGTACAGTGCAACACTCAGCGCATGAATAAGCTCACTGTATACCGTTTCATGTGTCAAAGAGGTTAAAGCTGTGTAAACATTAATGGATTGTGTACTTACTGTCAGAAGCATGGCGCTGCGTTGAAATACCTCCCACGCCCTCCGTATGAATAATTGAGCTCCACCACAGTCTACCTACAGATCTTTAAAGGTCAATGCCAACAAATGCACACCAAAATCACTTGTAGTTCACTAGTAGAAAGAAGTATGACTCAGACCTGTGATGATAGTTGTCTTCTGTGGTCCCGCAGGAGATTTCTAAAAAGGTGCAGAACAGACATAACTGACGACTGATAATAGATAATGATGACTGACTGAACTCAGAACTCACCACTAAAGCCGTGAAATGCTTGTGTCTCTGGTGAATTCACATCTGATCGCATCTTTACATTGACTCTGGATGCATTTGTGCCATCTCTTAAATTTAAGAAAATAACCTCTTATAATCAGGGTTATCTGAGCCAGAGCTGTGTCATTTGAATTGCAGGATGTTTTTAGGATATTGACCCATACTAAGAGTTTAAAGTTTGTACATCTACCTCAACTCCGCTACATTCAATTTAAACAATCCTTTAAAAAAAAAACTCTCCCCCAAAGTTATGAGAGTATCAAGTATAATCTATGATTGCATGCATAATAGTTTAGCCAGGTGGACAAAAAGCATGTGCATATATCAGTATCAGCATCAACAATTGGCTAAAATGTATTAGAATATTGTGCATCTCTACTCATAACTGAAAATAACATTACTGTTACACCTTACTGCCCAACACTGGTTACATATGGCTACATATATGTGTCATATGTTTAACTGTATGTTTAATCTGTGTGTCAACCTCTTACAACGAACTGCAGGACACAAAATGAAATATGTCGAGATTAAAAGGACAGTAAATAAAGTATACTGATTATTAGCTGCTTCAGTTTGAAACAGAATATAATCAGTGTCAGTATTCAAATCCTTTTATAATATATATGTTTTCCCCATCGTAATTTCATTACTGAGTACATGTGAACATAATCTGTGTGATGAAGTGATGAAACAACTCGCTGGCTGGATTTAAGAACTCTGAAGTCTTACACAGCAGCAGATGGAAACTCAAACACCTTCACACAGTGAGGATATTATGAATAATAACAAAACTGTGCAGTGACAGTGATTTCTTTTCAAATGTGAAACTTACAGTCTCTTGTCTCAGTGTTGGGGAATTCCACCGTTTGTGGGGGGGTGTTTCTGATCTGTTTGTTTTGAAGAGAAAGAAAAATAAGAACTAATAACAGAAAATATGCGTCAGACACACAATTGGACTGTCCATCGGGAGCACCCGGAAAAATCCTGGTGGGCCGGTCGCTGTGTGGGCCGCTTGAGGCCATTATACAAAAACAACGTGGGCTGGTTGTGGTGGACTGGTCTTGGTTTTTTGGTCCCAAACCATCCCTGGTAATGGTAGCATAATAATTATGAAATAGCAAAATAAGCTTTAGCTCTGTTTGCTTTGGAGGGGTGTCCTTTTCCTGTTTTGTGCCATAAAGCTGCCGAGCAAACACATTTTATTCCCATGATGTTGACACAATCCTAAAAATGAAAACTGAAACTCAATAATGTTGGACTTCCAACCTCATAAACAGCCAGCAGGAAGAAGAAGCACAAAGGTCAACCGGCAGCGCCAAGTCATCCTAACATGTAAATAGTGTCATTAAGGCTTAATTCATTTATGACACATTAGATTGTTAGCAGATACATTAATATCTTTCTGATTGCTAACCTGCAGGCTACTGTAAAAGGAAACTCACTGAGTTTCTTTGTAAGCAGTTTTAGCTGTTATTTAAGGGCTTAAGTTATTTTCATATTAAAGAATAATAATAATAATTCAGAGTGAAAGAGGAAAAGGAGGAAAAAGAGGGGGATTGTATTGTTTCTTTAAATTGTTTTCATAGTTTTAAGTTTATAGACACCAGCAGTTCCACACACTTAACCTCCCTTATCTTTTCAACACTAACCTTGAGCCTGACTTCTGTGTTTCTGTTTTGAAGCACACACACACACACACACACACACACACACACACACACACACACACACACACACACACACACACACACACACACACACACACACACACACATCTTGTCCTATATAACTTTATCTCATCCGGCACATGCCCTCTTTCTATAGTGAAAGTGTATTTCTTGATCATGGCGCCCTCCGTAGGTTTTCTACCCCCCTCTCTTCCACTCACACACACACACACACACACACACACACACACACACACACACACACACACACACACACACACACACACACACACACACACACACACGAGTGAATGCACAAGCTTTTTTAATTCACCTAGTTACAGTATACCTTCTTCTGTTACAGTATGTCATCTTCTGTTACACAGGGATCCTGCAACATTCAAATTGGAGCCATTGTTCTTTCACATGCATGAACACCATGTTGAGTCTGTTCCCACGTGATATGAGTCTTCTGAACACAATAGGAGTTTCTGTACTCTGGAGAACAGCGTCGAGATGTAAAAAAACAACCACTGTTGAGCTGGAGAGTAAAAAGCATTGTCTTTCCTCTTTGAAGGTTGAGCTACATGATTTTCCTCTGTGGCTTTTATGGGAACTTGCTGGTTATTCTATCATCATTGCAACACCAGAAACAACCAGCTTAACTCCATGATACATAGGAGCGTTGTAACATTTTCATGTGTTTTACTGTGGAATGTGTCCATGGAACGACATTTACTGAAACTGAGTGTCAGAAAATTGAGTCATTCACCTCTTTGATAAGGGCTCTTTGATTCTTCTTTGTTTCAAATTCTTCTTTGTTTCAAAGAGGAAGAAGAAACTGATTACAGTGAATGTCAGTAAACAAGTGGTGGGAAGTTCCAGTTTTGAGTTGTCTCATTATACTTGAGTAGTATTGAGTAGTTTTCCATTATACTGAGTGTTGCACCCCTCTTAGGCCAATATAATGCAGGACACTCTAACCAGATGTGTGTATATCAAGGGGTAGAAAATAAATGTATGCTTCATTATCCTCCTAAAATATTAGGCTGATCATTTATAACAACAATCTTTTAAAAATGTACTTACTGTGAAAATTGTGTTGATGATATATGCATTTTTATTACCATATGTTATGTCATGACAAAATAAGACTAACTATTGGATCAACCAAACTGCAGTAGTAAGTATCTCCAAAGTCTGCAAGCAGCCAAGTTTCCACAGGCTATCAAAAAAAAGTCTGACTCTCGTACATGAACGAATCTGGCAAGCCTCGAGCGGTGTTCAGTGTTCTTTGGCAAACGGGCAGCATGTACGGGATGTGTCGAGTGCAACGAGTTTAAGGGCAGCTATCAGTATCAGCAGCGGTAGAGTCGAGTTCATGGGTTTTTAGCACTCGAACGGTCTCAGCTCATACAATAACACTAATCCCCAAGTGACAATTATGTGTCAGTCAGTCACCTGAACTGCTTAAAACAAGCTAAATGTTGTCACAGAGCGCTCAAGTAAGCTTTTAACAGTTTCAGGTTGTTATTCTTATCGATGGTATTTTGTTCGGTTTCTAATTGCATGGTCTAAGATTTTCCACAGATTGTCCACATGTCTTTTCTCTCAGGTTTCTTTCCAAAGCCAATCTCAAAAAAGAACCGTCTAGACACAGCTACAGGCCCATATCAAACCATTTTTAAGTGCAATCATTGAAAAAGCTGTTTTACAACAACTGTTTTGATGTCTTCAAGTCAGGATTTAGACCACATCATTGATACTGCTCTTCTTTTTAAAGGGAAATTCTGGTATTTTTCAACCTGGACCCATTTTTTTTGGGTCTAAGTGACTAATTAGTTTAATATTTGGGGGCAATTGCACCCGTCAAAGTATGTCTACTACTGTCTATGTCCACAAATAATGCTTGTTTTTTGCCACTGACAAGGTTACATTGCTATTATAATATCTGTCATGTGACATTTAAAAGTATATGGAAAACAGATATCTTACTGTTATTATGCAGATGACATGCTTATTTACATGTCTATATCACCTACTAGGACTGTTGTACCATGCATGAATTTAAACAAATCAATGAATAGATGTGCCAAATGTTTCTTCAATTAAACAAAAAGATAACTGTAATTACTTTTGGAGCCAAAGAACAACAATTAAAACGTTTCGGTAATGTTGAAAACCACAAACCAAGCCAGAAATCTTGCAGTAGTGAACAACTCAGACCTGAATTTGAACAGCCAAGACAATAACAAAGCAAGGCTACTATCACCTGAAGCATATATCAAGGATTAAAGGACTTATGTCTCAGCAGAATTTGGAAAAATGCATCAATGCATTTAACCTTCCGTAGACTCGACTAATGTAACGTTGTCTTTACAGCTCTACCTAAAAATTAGATTGGAACTCTAGTGCTCGAGTCTTCACTAAGACCCAGAAAGTGGATCATATTCTGAGGTCTTTACACTGGCTTCCTCAATTCTCAAGAACCGACTTTAAAATACTAATGTTAGTTTATAAAGCGCAAGATACATTTCTGATCTGCTGCTTTGATATGAACCCATCCCGATGACTCAGATCGTCTGGAACAGGTCTGTTTTCTGTCCCCTGACTCAAAACTAAAACATGAAGAGGCAGCTTTCAGTTTTATAAACCACAAACATGATGCAAACTCCCAGAGAGCTGCAGGTCTGCTGCAACTCTCAGTTCTTTTAAATCAAGGCTGAAGACTTTTCAGTTTGTTGCTGCCTTTTGATTCATTTCTTCAACTGTAACTTTTCTATATCACCTTATTTTTATTTTCTATTCTCTTAACTCTTAAATTCGTATTTTTAATTGTATTTAAAGTATTTCTTTTGTATATCTTTTGTATTTTGTCTTGATGCTTTTCATGTTTTCATGATTCATGCTTTATGAATTGTGCTATAAAAAAAATAATCACAAGCCTTCTGCTAAACTCATAAAAAATAAGAGTCTAGCAGTTATTGTGATCCATCTCATGCTTCCTAAAAAATGCTTTGAAGTCCACATTCTGTTTTACCGCTTTCAACAATCTTATCTGATATTTGAGCCAAATAATACAAACTGAGCAAAAGCAAAAGGAAGTTTGGTTAGAGCCAAGGCAGGCTAATGAAAAAAAGGCATCCACCAATGCCAAATAAATAATAGACTAAAACACCTGTCAATTAAGCAAATGTGATAATTATTTTATTTCTCTTAAAGCTTTAATGGAACAGTAGTTCCTGCAGTGACACATTTGAAGAAGTGAAATTAGTCAGAGACCCTGACTGACATGGAAAATAACCAGAATATTTAGGGGTTAAGGTGCATGTGTCTATCACACATTCACACACACATCAGGTGTTGCTGACGTCACCGTGCATGTGTGTGTGTGTGTATGTGTGAGAGTGTGTGTCTAAGTGCGTTTAAGCTGTCACCGCTGTGCTCGTAGCAGACACATTCCAACCATTGTGACTATAGACTGCAGACCTTGATGACCTTATAAGGTCATGAATCGGGACCCTTGCTGCCAACCTGCTTAGCAACAGCCAGACTGAGAGGGGGAAAAAAAGAAAAGATTTCTATTGGTGAAATGATCAGGAATGACTCAAGACTTGTGTCAGATTAGAAATGTTGCTGTTGAAGGGCTGTCGGTAAAAATGGAGTGTTTTTAAAGTTCCTCCTTAAGTGGGGTCCAGGGTCTTGCAGCATTTCTTAATGGTTGCTGTTATTGGTTGCTGTAATCTTTCCTACCATCCATACTAGCTGCGAGGTAATCGCTTCCTTGCTCAGCTCCAATTTGAGAGATGAGGGAAAAATTCAGCCATTTAATGTAAAAATCTATCTAAAGTTCAGCTGAAGCTAATGTGAGTTTCTAACAGTTTGAGTTATACTACTGTAGTGGGTATCTTCCAGATTTATATGTGGTATGATGTGATTTATTTATGACAGAAAAACTAAAATAAACATGGTCCCAAGACATTAAAAGTCTTAAAAGAGTTCCAAGTCTTTCTAGACTTTTAGCCAATGTAACTTAAAGCAATTTTAAATGTATTAATCCTAACCTTTAGTGCAGTTGAATCGGACTATGGTTTGTTTTCCACCTATGTGTGATTTGTTTAGTTAGCTCTGAATACAAAAAGCATGCTTGGGTGTGGACCAACACTCAAGCAACAGTTACTTTGAGGAAGTGGTCTCAGACAGTTCAACTTGTGGGGAGGAGGAAATGTGATCTGACCTGGTTCTGACCTTAACTACGAGGTGAAGTCTGCAAGTTTGAGCTGGACGGCTCCTGCAGCCAGGTGTGCTTTGCACACTGAGGTTATTATGTACATGCATGTGTGTGTCTTTCTAAGAATACTACAGCTGTAGAGGTCATGCATATACTGTGCAGCAGCTTTAGATAACTTTCATAACGTGTTGCTTTATCGGGTTTACTGCTATTCCAGTGATCAGATCAGTCTTTAACCTGTTCGGAGAAAACACTTTAGAGTCTGACGTCCAGCTTCTGGAGATGTTATTCCCTAAAGTTGTATGATCCCATTGCCTCAAAATTAAATAATAAAACAGACCTGTCATAAAATTACTGACACACACACACACACACACACACACACACACACACACACACACACACACACACACACACACACACACACACACACGTGTATCTCAGGTGACAGGTTACAGATCTCACAGTACTTGTTCCATACAAGCTTTAATTGCTTTTTTTTTTATAGCTGTTTACATGAGCCAACAGTACAGTTAAGTCATAAAAATACAATAAAAGATACAAATGTTTTGATGCAATGAGGCAGCTGGTAGAGGGAAACTGAGCAGCTGACAGTTATGCAAAGCAGTAGTCATAACTCTTAAAGTGATGTTTTGTTTTTAATATATAGTCATTTTTGGCATTTTCTTTTATAAGACAACAGAGTGGAAAGAGAAACAACATGTGAAATTTGTGTTGAAGTCAGATGGTGTAGCATGCGGCTAACTCTAACACAGTTTAATTCCCCCTTGGGTCGGTTTGGAGTAAGCTTCTTTGCATAAAAGTATTCCCAAACCAGACATTAGAGATGTAACACATGTGAAAAGCAATAATCATGATTACATAAGAACATATTAGCAAATATGTTGCAGTGAGAGTATGATATTAAGTTCATCTTTACTCAAATAGTATTACTTCCATGCATACAGACAATCTCATACATTTTTTTTTCATAATTGGCATGGAGGGTACTTGTTCCACTCAGCTTTAAGTTACAGTCAAGTGGCAACTACCACGTCTTGAGGCTGAAGCCAACGTGGAAGTGTCTTAAAGTGCAATGACACCAACAGGTGGTTTGGAAAGTCCTGGCTGAGGAGAGAAGAAATACTGCTGACCATTCGCTGCAACTCTGATGCAAACCAATGGATGATGTCACAACTCGCTACTTCCATCTTTATATGTAGTCTCTGGTAACAGCTAAGGTGGAAAGAAGTCTTGGACGCTAGTGTCTTTGGCATTTACTAGATATATTTCAATTGCTGAGTGAAGAATTTACTCATTGATTCAGACAGATTGAGACTTTTACTGTTAATGTTTTTCCGAGCCTGTAAGGTCAGGACCTGTCAAGAGCTTGCAGGATTATTTAATTAATGGGATAGAAACAAATGCTGTGTCCAAAAACCTGTACTTCTGTATTTACACTAAATATTTTGAGTGCATGAGTGCGTTCACACTGAGAAGTATGGAAAAATGCAGTGCACTACGTTCCCAGATGGTGCACTCAAAGCGGTCAGAAAGTTAAGTGTGGAACTATGGACACTTCTAGCCCTCAACGGTCGCCATCTTGGCTCCGTAGCAGAAGGGGAGGGACCACTTTTCAAGCAGGAAATGGCGGCCGAGGACCTTTTAACTATGGTGAACATCGCCACATTTTTTGCACTAAGCACCTCTATACTGTTGTCACATATAAGCCATCAGTAGGTTTATTGAATTAATTTAGCAGTGTGTAATGATTTGGTAACATGAATGCTAACGCTAGCTTGCTAAATAGCTAATCATCATTTCCAGGAAGTGCGCAACAGCTGTGTTTGATTTGAGACAACACTAACCTGTCGAGATGTGTGCCCTACAGAGGTAAGTACATAGTGTAAACAGTGTACTACACAGAAGTGCACTAACAGAAGTGTGTGATTTTAGACAGCATTAGAAAAACACACATTTCTGCCCTGAAATTGATTTTAATTTGGACTTTTTTCTGACTTTTTTTTCATGTGAAGTACTGCATACCTGTTTATCTTCATGCCTTTAAAAAATACGTTTAAAAAAAATGAGAAGAGAATAAACCACTCTTTGGTTGAAATATTAAAAGCTCAAATATGTTCAGGGCTTTGGAGACACTTTTTAAGACTAGTTCAGATTACTAAAATGATTATCTGCTTTTAGACTCCATTGCTGGAGCGATAGCAGTGACCCCACATGACTGTAAATGTTTTTAGCACAAGAAACTGAACCTCAAACCCTGGCAGAGTTTTCAGTGTTGGAATCAATGTTTGATTTGTCCTCAGACATAAATAGGTCCGTGTGTCCTTGAGGTCATTAGATGAATAACACATGACTTATTATTCTATTAGAATGAAGGATTAAGTATATTAGATTAAGGGAATCAGTGTATTATAAATCTTGATCTCCCCATACATGATGAGTTAACTGATTAATTAATAAGGCAGCTGCTGGGACAACATAGCAAACATGTGCGGCGGGATGAAAGTTAAAACATGCCAAAACTTTTAAAAGGTTTATCCAGACAGCCTCAAACTTTTTACTTCATGTCGAATGTTTAAATATCTAAAAAAAACAATGACCATCTAAAACTGTAATCACAATCCTCCTCTTTCTGTTTCTTAAAACTATCAACATTTATTATGAAGAGCATTTAAAAAAAAACAAAAAGATACTAAGTGAGCTAGCTTATTTTATCCAGCGGCACTACATAGTGGTAATGAAAAAATGTGTCAGAGGCTAATAGATAAACTAATCTAATAATGATTTAACACTGTGGCGTTCATATCGTAGATTACATGTTCCTGCAGTTTTTTAATGAACAGAGGTTGTAGATCTCTGCTCTCTGCCTTGTCGAACACATGCTGCCGTCTGTCATCACAAAGTTTCACGGAGGATTTGCAGCAGCGGGCGGGAGGATCAGCAGACCTTACGCCCACCACCCGACATGCTTCAGATCTCCAGCGGCCCAACTGCACAGCGTCCAACTACAACACTGATTATTAACGGCCGAGTCAAGTTTCTGCGACCTCTGAAAACCTCTGAAATCTAATAATATCTCCCCTCCTCTACCTCCAACAATCAACCTTGGGTTTTTTATTAGTAATGAATTTAGCTTTGGAGGAAGTGTCATCTCCCATATTTCTCTCTCCCCTCATTTCCTGTCATCTCTTTAGTGTCGTCTATCAATAAAGGAATGAAACGCCGCCGTATGTTGTCATCACTGGTGCGGGAAGATTTGTGACTGTAGAGCAGAAGTCATCATGAAGGATTGAGTACTCACTCATATATTATTTCTAGGTTTACATCATCAGCTTTCTCGCTGCCAACTCAGTCACTGGCCTGCTGATGCATTACAGAGTCATACTATGCAGCGAGGCAAGAGGGGGGTAGAGAGCCCCAACTCAAATGTTCAGCCACCTTCTATGGAGCCTCTTTGGTGTCACATGGTAGGCAAATCGATGTGTAAATCCAAAGGCATGGATCGTGTTCTCAGATTCACAGTCTGTGTGCACTGATTCATACACAAATCCAAAACAGGGAGGAAGTTGTGGCAGCTGAAGGGTTAATATAACAGACTTTCAACTAGGAATTTGAGGTTTGAAACCCATATAATCCTAAAAAAAACAACTTTTACTGATTCTTTTATGATTTTAATTTTCTAGCTGCAGTTTGGTTTGCGGTTTAGGCAACAAAACATTTCTTCTCAAACTATGACTATATAAGTGTATCATGCACACTATGAGACAATAAACTCTGATATTGCACTATAATGCTCATATTTATTTATTTATTGTTGTTTTTTTCATATCCATCTCTGCGCTGCTACAGGCCTCTTCTAACAGGCCTCCATAATTACGTATTTAGCCCATATTTAATATTTAATGACTCATACTTGCACTTGTCTTGCCTTATCTTTTGCACTCTTATCACACAGCCTCAGCACATTAATGTGGACCTTGGTTTTTATTTAGTATACTGCTCTTAGAATGTACTTGTTATGTTACTGATTATGTTGTATGTGTATGTTATGTGTGATGTCTCTACGTGTATTAAGCTGCTTGGACCCTAAATTTCCCCTAGGGGATCAATAAAGTTTCCATCTATCCATCTATCTATCTATCTATCTATCTATCTATCTATCTATCTATCTATCTATCTATCTATCTATCTATCTATCTATCTATCTATCTATCTATCTATCTATATTTTATCTGTCACTCACTGCTGAAAGTACATAACACAATAAATAAAAAAACAAATATCTTAATATATTGTGCAATATAAACTGAGCTTTATGGCGCTACTATATTGCAGGAAATGGCACTTTAAGGTGTTATTACATTTTCCTGTCATACCTCCCCTTGCATGTCACTGATATTACACCCCCACTTTCAACTATAACTAGACACTCATGCAGTCAAATGTGAACATAATAACGGTGTATATCAAAAGTCAATATCAGCTTAATTTAAGCATCATATGGGTATTGAACCCCAAACTTCCAAACTGGAGCCTGCCGTAATAATCATTCTACCAACATAACTTCCTCCAATTGGTCACACGGTTTAGAAAATCCAGATGGCATGGATCTCTAAACACACTGCCTCCTCAGTGTTTATCAGGCTAAAATTAAATTCAAATGGTGATCATTTGGTTTCGAAAGATGCTAAAAATATATCAGGTTAAATGTTGGAGGACGTGTATAAAATTATGCAAAAGACGGATGGAATAGTCAGCCATAAAAACACAAGACTTCATTCATTTTTCAAACTCATACAGCTAAGGGGACATAAAAGGGGGAAAGCAAGGTGTTGAGGGATTAAAATGCCATTAAATTCACAACAGCAATTTAACTGCAGTGTCAGAAAATGTGTGTACTATCAACACATCTAAAATATACGACACTGCAAAGGTGATAATGTCCACCAAGAGTTAAACCTAAAACAGCTCGACAATGAAAGCTAATAGATTCTGACGCCCTCGTGCAGTCCTTCCCTTGATCCTCAGAGAGAAGAGAAATTCTTCTGTCAGTCGTCATGTGAAGGGTGACTTTGGATCATGTGATGCTCAGGAGGACTGTGGCTGATTTCCCAGTGGTCAGTCAAGTCTCTTTTGTCTTTCATTATTCAAGGTTGCATAGTTTCACCACATGCAATCAGACAAAGCAAAACTAAGAGAAAACATAAGTTCCTGGAAAAAGATATGTCCTTTATGAAATTACATCTGTTCACCACATGTTGGTGCATATTTTTGTCTATTAGCCCCATGCGGCTGAGTAATACGATTGAATAATACACGGCAGTACACAGAACTATATTTAGAAATCTCTCATAGTAACATAAGCACCAATAGGATGTAGGAAAGGCACAGGAAATGAGTTTACTGAATGTAACACGCATTAATTAAAGTTACATTTACTGTATTTGTCACATAAGTACAATCCAGCCTTAAAGCTATGTAAAATATGAAGCATTAAAGATACACTATGCAGGATTTTCAGTAACGTATGACCCAATAGAAGGTATGTGGTGGTGTATTTATCAACAGAGACTTAACCCTTTAGCTGTATTTTCTTATTAGTTTGCTGTGTTTGGGATGCTTCTGTGAATCAACCTTTGGGCAGTAGGTGTGTAGCCCCCAGCCAATAATGGTGTGAAGTTTGTGAGTTTGGAACTCGTAGCGTAGCGACCAGGTTAGACCGTTGTCTCCATTTCTCTCCTCTGCTCTCTGTCTCTGTGTCATGGATGCATAAAGAGCTGCAGGCCTGTGTGTCTGTTTGACTGAGAGCAGCACTGAGCTACACACACACACACACACACACACACACACACACACACACACACACACACACACACACACAGCAGAGAAATCAAGTTGACACTCACTCAGGGTTATGTATAAGTGTGTGCTCTCTTCATTCACTCTCTAGCTTGCATGACTGACACTGCTCTCTCTCTCTCTCTCTCTCTCTCTCTCTCTCTCTCTCTCTCTCTCTCTCTCTCTCTCTCTCTCTCTCTCTCTCTCTCTCTCTCTCTCTCTCTCTCTCTCTCTCTCTCTCTCTCTCTCTCTCTCTCTCTCTCTCTCTCTCTCTCTCTCTCTCTCTCTCTCTCTCTCTCTCTCTCTCCCTCTCTCTCTCTCCCTCTCTCTCTCCCTCTCTCTCTCTCTCTCTCTCTCTCTCAGTTCGCTCTGGTTGAGCCAAGGGAGGAGGGGCCAAATTTGAATGCTGTGTTTTCAAACACCAACCAGCAAATACTGCATAGTATTACCTTAGAGATAAGATAGTCAGCAGGAAAACTGATGGCAAATATAGAAAGAGCTTCAATAAAAAATGTAATTAAACAAGCAATATTAACTATAGGAGACGATAGGGAAGTATACAAAATAGGGCCAATTATGATGATGTTATTCAATTAATGATCTATTGGATGGAACAGGAAACAGGAACCAAATTTAACCAAACCAAAAGACAAACAAACTGAAATGCAGGTCAGTCATTTCTTCCTGAGGACCCTAAACTCTGCCAACAAAGCCCCGGCATGGAAATGCATTGAAGTCATGACGCCTGAGCATCAGTTTGGGCCATTATGATGTACGAGGGGAGACCCAAGACTTCCTACAATTGTTAAAAAAGAATGTCATTAAGAATCCTTTAGATCCTTTTTTTTGATCCTCTTCAAAGTGCTCTCTTTGAGATGTGATACACTTGCCCCAGAGTATCTCTCCCATACCTGGAATCTTGTAGTCATCTTTAGTCACCATGTCCGGAGCTTCCTGCAATTTCTCGGATAGCTACACCCTACTGCTGCGGTATCCATGGCTTATGGGAATTTTTGGGTCTCCGTTTGTATGCAACAATATATGTATGAGTGTAGTGACAATTGTTTTCTTTGGTGGGTCCTCAAACAATATATCAGTCAGTAGATATTGGCCCATCACATATATATCAGTATTAGTGTATATGTTGTCCGATATGTGTCGATATTTTTAAAAAAATTCCACATTCTTACATAGGCAGCATTTTATGTATGTTTGATCTTTTTTCTTAAGTCAAGTTTTATATTGATGTACATTGATTTTTTTGTTCAGATTTTTTTATTTATAGTTATTTATGATGATTAAATTCACAGTGAAATTGACTGTTTCAGTGTACTGATTAGGTTTAACCCTCCTGTCGTCCTCCCGGGTCAAATTGACCCCATTTTTTGACTGTTACTTCTTTCCTTCTTTCCTTCCTTCCTTCCTCTTTCTTTAATTTTTCCTTCATTCTTCCCTTCATTCGCTCTTTCGTATCTCCCTCCTCCTTCCATACTTCCTTTCCTTCCTTCGTTCCTTCCTTTCTTCCTTCCTCCCTCCCTCCTTACTCCTTTCCTTCCCTCCCTTCCTACCTTCCTTCCTTCCTCCCTCCCTCCTTACTCCTTTCATTCCCTCCCTTCCTTCCTTCCTTCCTTCCTCCCTCCCTCCCTCCCTCCCTCCCTCCCTTCCACATCCCTTCCTCCTGTCATTCCTTAACCTGAGGACAACAGGGGGGTTAATCTTATCTTGATATATCAGAATTATTTTACTCTCCAATATCAGTATCGGCCTCAAACTCCAAGCCCTACTAACAATGTAATGCAGTAAACATAAATCGGAGTTCTGACACGCGAATCCCATCAAAATATGTAAATATACAGAAAGTCTATTAAGCAGGAATAAACAAGTTAGATGAAGTGTACAAACTCTGTATCTCAGTGGAGACATTGAGTTATTTTAGCTTAGGAAAAGAGACTAAATGTTTGTTTGCTTCTTAACCAAACAATCCAAGACTGTTAAATATAAATAAGTGCAATCTTCTTTTTCTTTTTTTTCCTTTTTCTTTTTTTAACATTGGATACAGAGAAGCTGCTCAGAGCCAATAACAAGATAACTGACTGAACTATCTGACTAACTGCCTGGAAGATGATACACCTCTTTACTCCTGTGTGATATGACAAGGAATATGAGAAAGCATTATAACAGCCAGCCGCTTCACTTAAAAACAACTGATATCACACTGCTCTCCATCATCCTCATGATCTCTCACCACTCTTTTCTCCTTCCTTACTCACACTCTCTCCATCTCTCCCTCTCTCTATTCTCTCACTCTGTGTCTTTCACACAATTTCACCCCCACACACACACAGAGAGAGAGAAAGAGAGAGAAAGAGAAAATGCAGTGTAATTTAACACCTACTGATGCCTGATCATGTTAGCAGGTTGCCAGGCTGGTACAGTACTGAGTGTCCCTGTGTGCTTTCATAGCCCTCAGCAACACACTGTGTAGTAATGATGTGGATCGAACTCTTCACACCTCCCTCATCTAAGAGTTCAGATGAGGTGCAGCATCTAGAAACAAACACACAAAAAAAAACTTGCTGAGACATAAACAAGATGACTTCATCTTGGTTTTGGCGTATCTACATTATTTACTAGCCAAGTAAAGAGAGCCAAAGTCATGAGAGCTCATTTTTCACACAGTGAGTTTATTCTGGAAAAAAACAACACAAAAACAATGAGAGACTTGATGCTGCGAGGTAGACAAATCATCAAGGTATTTGAGTGTTTTACATACAAGCCATCACACCAAAATACACAAAAGCGCTGTATGCTAAAATATGTACCCCTTTCCTCGCACTGTTGTGTACTTTTAGGGCGTTTTCAAACCTGTACTGTTTAGTCTGGTCGAATTGGAACGGGCAAGTCAAGTACCAAGACTCTCTTTTTGAGGGTGTTTTCTTGGTCTGGTCCCAAACAATATCTGGAGCGGTTCGGGGAATGTGATCCAACCTCGATTTGCCCTCGACGACACTGGCGTACTCTGCAAGTTTGAACTCAACAGCTCCCATAGCCAAGGTGTGCACTTTGTATACAGGGATGTGGATGAGTGAAATCAACAGTCTGCATTGCATTTTTTTTATAAATATAGTGCAGATAGAGTGATACCTCCATCAGGGCTTTTCTCCCTCTGTTAATGTTGTAGACACATCTGACCCATGAGCAGTGTGCTATGATTCATTTTAGTTCACTTGGATTTCTTCTCTGTATGAAAAGACACTAGAAAGACACTACTGCTTCCAACTTTGTGGCTTTCCCTACTTCCTATTTCACCTGTCACCACATTTCAACAGTGAACTGGAAGGCAGAATGTGAGACAGACCTCATCACGAAACATCACTGCATCCACGTCCCATAATCTGCAGAAAAGTTTACTTAGAAGAATGGAGGCTGCTAGTGCAATAGATGACAGCATTGGCTTTTTGAAAAGAGATGTTTTCTGATGTATGGTTGAGGTCTGGTTAAGTTAAGGTAATTAAAACTATTTGGTAATGATCAGGGAAATGTTATGTCATTATTAGAAGGAAGCATTGTTGGTGGGAAACAAGGCAAGAAAATGTGTCTTCCGTGGTTTGTGATAGACAGATACAAACGACCACCTGAACTGCTCTGTCTTACAGCGCAGGGCGATGAGCCTCCCACTGCCAGCATTGCTCTCCTTCACTTTAAATATGTTGGACAGAGGTTGTTTGGGGTTGTTAATAATGGCTTGTATCTCTGCACCTGTAGCCCTTTCTACCACCTTCTTCAGTGTCTCTAAGCTGTGAGTGCTAAACACGTTGCCTGCCTTCCTCACAAGCTTTGTTTTGGAGGTATTCAGCAGGAGGTAGTTGGCGTTGTTCCAGACAGTAAAGGCTTCTGCGAGGTCTCTGTACTCCTGTTCCTGTCCATCTCTGACACACGCCACAATGGCCGTGTCATCAGAGTACTGTACTTAAATGAATTCTCATCCATGTTAACTTAAAAGTGAAGCATCAAAAGTGTGACTTGAGTTTGAACTTTGTCCTAAAAAGTGGATTAAACCATGAAATCATCAAAACAAAAGCTGCTGTGCTTGCATGACGAGGTATCATCTCCATGAAAACTGAGAAAACGTTATCCACTAAAGAGGAAACGCTTGATGTGATTAAAAGGTTGAAAAATCTAAAGTTGGAAAATATATGATTTCAGTAAAGAACAAATGCTGTCCTTTTCCTAGGCAAAGCCATCATTGTTCATATGACCACAAGATAACACTGGCCAGGACAGTGTGGTTAGTTTTACATTTTCTAATGAACAATGCTGTTATTCATGAGCAGTCGCTTTAGATAACAACACAAAGCTGCAACAGTTTTTGAATTCGAAAGAAGAGCTGACTCATCGCGATCTCATTTCTTGAACCTTGCAAACATCTATTCACACTGAGCGTTGTAGCGTCACCCTGCAGGTGCTCTGCCCATTTCATGCATCATATTTATTGAGAAACTGATTTTCAGTGGAAATAGGAGGAGTCCTTCATTTCCAGAAAAGCTGCTGTGTGTCTGCCTTTGAAGGCATGAAGGAAATGAGGACTGCCCCGGCTCTTGCTGAGGCAGAATATTTAGGCCAGACCTCTCAGAGGGAGACCATTAATCTAAATCTTGGAGACCAACAACAGAGTAAAACTTTCATCCAAAACTTGACAGGGTGTCTAACCCGATGCCCTTAGCCTTCTGGTGAAACCCAGCAGGGATTAACAGCAGTTTGCCTCTGTTATTCAGAGCTACTTCAGTGGCTGGAGTCATAGTTGATGCTGCAACCAGCAGAACACAACAACAAATTATTTCATGTTTATTTGATTAAATGTAAATGTCAAGTGTTTTCATGCAGTAGTATTTCTTCAGCCCCTCCCCTGCTGACCTGCCTCTAAAATGACACACACACGACTTCCTCTCAGACTTGTACTTCAGTTAGATTAAAACACAGCAATATACACAAAAACTACCAGGAGCCAATGCAGCATGACTTTAACATGGAGCAGAACGCATGGAGGTGTAGATACTTTACTTTACTTTAAAATTCATCCTTTATAACTTTCCACTATTCTTGCCAAGATGTATTTAGCAGCGCAGGTTAAAGATTGACTGATGTTCCACAGGTGATATTTTTAACTTCCGTGATCTGATATTGAGTCCTGACTATTTGCATGATACGATGCCGGACGGGAAATCAGTTAAGGACCATCTCTGAAGTACATGCAAAATGGTCAAGAGAGCTTCTCAGATGATATCAATAGTCTTGTTTTTGTGAATGATAGCTTTATTTCCATCTGGACCTCCTCTACATTGCATATACAAGCCCATGTTGTGTCAATTCCTTTTTAATTATTCCAATCATAAGAAATCCATACTCTGCCACTTGTCTGTTTCTGAATTACATGTCCACCTTTCAGGTTAGTGATGTATAGATCAGCTCTACAACTCTACGTGAACGATGTAAATTAATACAAGACAGAATATAATAAGATGACCTTTTCACCACACTGGTCGGCTACGTGCACTCCATGCACGGAATGAAAGTTGTGTTGATGTTTATGTGTGATGACAGAGGTCACACCATCAGGTTAAAAGCAGGCAGGGGTCTGAACGTAGCCGCCCTGTGTTGTTTTTCTCTTCGATTTACACATTTCATTTAGCATTTTAAACACTGTTTTGACTGTTCTGGATAGTTCAATAGAAATAAAAGAGTACATGAGTAATAGTGTTTGATGTTTTTACATTTTTTAAAGCAGTGCTGTCAAACTCATTTTACTTCAGGGGCCACATACTGCACAATTTGATCATAACAGGACAGGAGAGTGAGTGAATGGGAGAGAGAGAGGCATGAGCTGCAGCATAGGTCCCCGGCCGGATTCAAACCAAGGACAATGGGATTATGCGGCATGCGCTCTAACCACTCGACTACCAGGAAGCTCCTGAGTGTCTCTAGCATCTCTAGCTATTACGGTAAAAGTGGAGCGGCCCTCGGAAACTCACAGATCGCTGTGCATAGCCAATCTTCTTATGTGACGCTAATCAGCCAATCAAACTGTCAACTGTCACTGAGATAAAAGAGGAGAGATGTCAAATAAGAGCTAAAACTAAGCACTATATTTAAGAAGCACAATCAAAACCTTTATGTAATGCACTTTATTTTAAAAAGCCTTTATTTGATATAAGAAAAAAATGTATTCTTATTTTATCATTTATTTAAATCCCACATGTTGAGTGTAAATACTAATAAATGAATTCTACTGTATTTATTTGACAGTCAATCTAGCCACTAGACACAGATGCTGATGGAATTACAATGCTACTTCAAAGTACTGAAAAATAACTCGGACATTATGATGTTGTGGACCTTCACTTGAGGACATTTTCACAAATAGGACCTCAGTGAATTTTAATTGAATACCCCTGATCTATGGGTCCCCTGGTAAGAGATATTGATAAAATGTCTACAAGCCCAAAAAGGAAAAAATGTGTCCTTCAAATCTGAATCACTTTGCAAGTCAGTTATCTCAAGTTAGACGATCAGAAGCCTTGACTGTGAATGGTGAGTGAAAATAAGTGAGAATATTGGTGCATTTTATTGAAAAACGTTAAATACTTTTCTGCTACTTTAATATTTTTCAAAGTTATCCTGTAGGCCGGATTGGACCCCTTGGTGGGCCAGTTCTGGTCCGCGGGCCGTATGTTTGATACCCCCGATTTAAGGTTTTTTACACCAAACACAATGTAAAATGATATTATTCTGGAAATTATAAGGTTTAGTATAATGACACAAAAAAATGAAGTGATATATATGCACACATACCATTCACAGGTCAAAATACTGCGGAATGAAATTTGGCTGAATTAGAAAAGCCAGAAATGATGAGACGTTTGGGAACTCAAAGAGCCAACTCTTATTACTGAGCTGAGCCAAATGATCTGGCTCACTACAAAGAGCTGGGATTCCCATCACTATTTCAGGTTATACAGAAAATGATAATCAAATAGGAGGTTGGATATATCCTGGCTGTACTTGCAGAAAGAATAATTTCAGTGTTATCCCCAAACGTCAACAAAACGGGGCCATTCATTCCAATCAGGTCAACTTCTGCCTGATCAGCTTTCCTTCTCTGAAGCGTGAAATAGACTTGTGAGTGAATATAAGAGCCGATATTTATTGTCAGTTGAAATGAAATGAATATTTAATGATGCATTTCATTTGTTGTTGACTTTGTCTTTATGTACATATGGAAAAAGTGGTTTTCCTTGTTTAATTCACTTTTAGCACAGTTTGCCCTTTGCGCCATGTCACTGTTTGGGTTATTCCCCCAAGAATTAGCTTTGTAATATTATTTAGAAATATGAAAAGAGATTCATTTAAAGAGTGTCTGACACCCAGCCAGAAAGAATAATAAGTATGTTGTTCAAACTGAGTTCAGAGCACCTCAAGCTGGAAAGGTATCACTTTTCCAACTATTGTTCTTGGAAGCGAAAAGAGGTCCCAGTCAGATAGATGACAGTTTACATTGTTTATATTATATATTCACAGTATCAGTGCCTGTTCATCCTGAAGCTATGTGTTGAGACTGAAGTGTGTGAATTTGTTGGTTTTCATTAGTTTCCAGTGTGCAGAAAAGCCTGCAAGCCATGTTTGGGATGAAACTCAGGTTGTGTTGCTAATAAATGAAATGCTATTGTTGCTGCTCATGTATCATTTCATAAGCTCACAATCCAAGAAGCTGCACTCTGTAAGCTGATAGTGGTCTTATATATTTGGGATCACTTACACTTTATCACTTACATATTGTGAGTGAATGTCCTGGCTTGCCGTAGTCTGTGTTTTTTCCTGTTTTTCAGGTGTAAGTATCTTTGAAGCTGATAACACTGTGGACTTTTCTCTTAGTCATGTTTCAGCTTTGCTCCACTCTTCGTTAATATCACGGGGTGCGAGACAGATTCAGTTCATCAGAGGCATAAAGTTGTGTTTGTAATTTTTTGATCTTATCAGATTGCTCTGTCTACCTATTTTGTGTGTGTGTGTGTAGATATTTGGATTGCAAATTTAATTCTAGTAGTGACTGAGCACATTTGTCTTGGGGTTGTTATTTGGCATGTGCATATTAATGCTTCGATGATCGTTATTTAAATTTGCATGCATTTGTTGAAATGGTTGTGCAATATGTTTTTTCCCCAGCTGATGGTGAACTTGTTTTGGTGAGGTTTCCTATTGGCTCACATCACCTCAGATTACTTTTAGTAGTTACATATTGGCTTTAGGAATATCCAGTAAACACTGACTGTTGGGTTAGGGTTATTTTCCTTTCAATATTCTCTTCACAAGGAGTCGAATGACTACAGTCATGTGTCATATTCACATTTTCTAATTGGAATGGGTGTTTGTGACATCCTGCTGCACTTTTCATAATATTATAACTGCATTCAAACTCCAAAGCTCATATAACAATCAATTTCATGTTGGCTGAATCTTTGGCCAGATCCGTCAAACCCAATCTTTGAACGTTAGCTACTAATGCTATCAGCTAGCACTGGCTACTAGCTACAGGAACTGTACCACTGTATTCTTATATCACATGCACGTACCACATTTAACTGGTAGTTGTTATAAGCTTATACACATTTTCAGTCAGAAACTGCCTTTTTTGGTTTGTCATTGTCTCTGAAGAAGATGAAGAAAACAACAATATATGATTATTTAAGTTAATTTATTTACATGAGTATTGGAGTTGCATAATTTGACACAAATAAACTAAAATAACAAACTAACAATTTCTAACCTCATAAATTTGATTTAGTTTTCTTTTGTCACTTTCTGTGTGTCTCATTGGATTTGACATGTTCTGATATGAGTGAAGAACAAATGTCACATATCGACTTTGAACAGCTGAAAACAAATTCCTGTTCGTGTGATTCATCCCTGCTGAGGCGAAAATTGTCTTGTGGTCTCAAATTCCCATACTGTGCATAATCAGGTCTGCAGGCAAAATGTTGTATGAAAATAAGAAATGCTCATAAAAGGTTCAAATGAATGTTTTGCATTTTTCTATAAATCATTGCTGCTGTTCCACTATTATTTGCAATTGCTCTGGAACTTCACCCAGCCAGCATGTCCATGGGGGCCACACATGGGTTAAATGCGGGCTAAATGGGTACTGAGCGTGCATGGGCATAAACAGGGCAAATTGTATGAGACCCATATTGTTTCAGAAACATGGTCCCCACATGTGAAGCCTATGTGGGCCGGCTAAATGGGCCCCATTTAAGGTCCATTCTGATCCCACTTAGACCCAATATGGGCAAACATATGGGGCCTACATGGGTCCCACCCAGTTGGGTCCCACCTGAAACCCAGTCAGAACCCACTTAAAGCTTATATAGGCAAACAGAGGTGGGGTCACCATGGAAACTGTGGACAAACCCACTTGGGACCCATATTTTCAGCCCAAATGGACAGGCTGGCTGGGCTGCTGCAAACAAAAGTTAAGAGTCACAACAGGCGAAGCTCACAACATTCTCCTATTCCTGTCATCACCTGAATTATGGCATCCTATCTATTTTAGAAGAGTTTAGTAAAATATCGCAATATAAGAATTTCACTGTACAACTGTATATGTGACAAATAAAATTCCTTTACCTTTACCTAAGATCAATTGGAAGCCATATTAATTGTTGATACATCAACATTATAAAGGGCTTTCCTTTCAGACTGACTAGCCTGGGATATACTTATTTGGTTTTAAAAGGTTTCTCTGACTCTTAAAGCTCTATGGAGATTTACCCCTGTTGCTCATTGGTTGAATTTGTCTAATTAAAATGAACAATCTCCCTCTAATTCTGTAATTCAGATACTACCGCTCTGCATGTCTAAGAAAGCAACCTCCATTATTGACAACATGTTCTCCAGTTTCATCCGAAATGGTAAAAAACCCAGGCAAAGAATTGATATTTTGTAGACACTGATAACTCTTGGTGGTCTGGGATTGCCTAATATTCTCTTTTATAATTGGGAATACCACTTATAAAGTAGATCAATATGGGCTGGTTGCAATCATCTTGGAGCATTCTTGGACTAACACATAAAATATCCCCAAAGAAATTAAGGCTTATTAAATAATTTATAATTCTTGTAAAACTTGGCAGGATAAAACTCAATTTACAGACAGAAAAGAATATCAATTTAATGTTATCTCCTGTTTGTGATCATCAGTTTGTGGGAGGGCTTTTGGGGTTTACGTCTCCAATCTTTCAATAATGGAAAAGTAAAGGTATTAAGATTGTAGGGGATCTATTTCAACAAGGAAATCCTTTGACATTTTCTCAATTATAGCAAAGGTTTAATATACTTTAGGGAACAATATTCAGTCCAAGCTGGAGAGGGAATTAGACAATGAATACATAGTGGACGACTGCAAAGAAGCTGTATATTGTGTTAACAATTTTCATTTTCTGTAAAGTGACAGAAATTCAATATAAAATTCTTCATAGGTTCCATCTAAATGTCAGAGAGAACAAGGGAATTATTTGTTTAATCTATTTTGCCAATGCAAATACATTTAAAGGTTTTAGAATTATATAGCCAAATACATACTTATAATAATATTTTTTGAAGATTAATTAAGAAAGAACCAGACCTCTTTTTATTGAGTCCACCTGTTAAAAGTGTGTCATTTCCTTGACTACTTGACAAACTTCTACTTTTGGCAAGAAAATGTGTTCTGTGCTCAAATGGATTAAGGACACTCCTCCTACTGCCATGATGTGTTACAGAGACGTTTTTAATCTGTTTCCACATGAAAAAAACAACTCTGTAGTCAAAGAAAATGTTCAGGAGTTCATTAACTTGCAGAAGCTTTTTCTTGGATCAGATTTTCTGTTGAAAAAAATGCAGTAATGAAAGGATATTGTTCTCTGGAAATGAAGTCTTTTGAGGGACATTGAACTGTGACCGATGATGAAGTGATGACTAAAAGATGAAGAGTTCTAAGGAAATGATATGCAATATGGTTGGGAGGGGCCCGAGGGAAGAGCAACATGGAGAATTAGAAATTAGAGTCCACATTCATATTTGATTTTTGTGGCTTCACCTCGCAGCCACACAGAGGCGTGTGAACCTGTGTGTTCTGATCTCACAGGGAATTTATACAGTACTTATATCTGGAAAAGGAAATGCTGCATGTGGAAAATAGCCAATCAAAACAAACAGAAACTCTTCTACGTGTATTGTTAATATGCAAAAGTTACAGAAACATCCAAAAAAATAACCAAATTAAAAACATAAGCTTGTGGATAGTTGATGCAAGACTGTGTTTGTGTGTTTGCATGCCACGAAATTATGATTTGAGAAAGGTTGCAGACACATTCCTCCCCTTCCCACTCTCTGCAGGATGCTGTCTCAACCCCCTGCTGCCAACAGTGGAGATCAGTTACACTGAGGTGTGTGTGTGTGTGTGTGTGTGTGTGTGTGTGTGTGTGTGTGTGTGTGTGTGTGTGTGCCCTCTCTCATAGGCTACTTTTGGGGGAAAATGTCAGACTTAAGACCAGTTAATTTGGGGAAAAATCCAGGTCCCAATTGGGAAAAGGCTTATTGTTCTGGTCAGTGGTGACTGTTATAGTTAGGGTAAGTCTCAAGAAAATGAGTATAAGTCTATGTAATGTCCCCAAAAGTGACCATGGTCTGATGTGTGCATGTGCCAACACGTTGTTCTACCAAAGGATGATTGGAGCAAAAGAAAGTTAATATTTTGGAAATGGTTGAGTAAAAGTCCTGACCTTAATCCTACAGAAACACTGCCTGTAAAGTCTGTTTTGTAAAGAGGAACAGGCTAAAATTCCTCCAAGCTGATGTGCAGGGCTGATAAACAGTTACCAGAAATGTTTTGTTGAAGTTATTTTTGTGACAGGGGGTCACTTCAGGCATTGAAAGCAAGGGTTTAACCATACTTTTGCCTCACACAAAAAGGAAAGATAGAAGAAGATGTAATTTTCCTCAATAAATAAATGCATACAATGAATCTAGTTTTAGGGTTTGAGTAAAAATCGAATCTATATTTATGCAGAAATAGAGACATTTGACAAATGTGCAAGAAAATAGTGCAAGAGTTGTGTCTTATTGGATGCTCTTTAGAGAAACCCAGCTGTGAAACAAACAATGTAAGGAACATATGTCACCTTTTCGCTGGGATTATTGATATGGACATGTAAGCTCAAATTTATTGCTTTCATTTTCTACACATAGCAGCAAAATATGGCAAGAGAAAAGAAATGGTATTGTGTATTGAGCCACAACACACACAGACACACACACACACACAATGACAGATACTATTACCAAGCATTGCAGAGTAAAATAATAGTCTTCAGTATTCAGACCAGGTGTTACATCAGCAGCCTGGGTTTCTTGGCAGTCTGACACACACACACACACACACACACACACACACACACACACACACACACACACACACACACACACACACACACCTCACTGAATTTGTCTGAAGCTGCAATGTCACAGAGCCTGTTGTGTTGCTGTTACGCCATTACTTTACCTTTAAACGTAACCCCATTTTATAAAAGAGAAGAAACATGTCCTTGAATAACAGAGCTGGCACACTTGACACAACACATTTCCTTTAAAAGAGACCAGACCCTGAAGGCACAATCAAGTTGAGAGAAAGCTCAACACTGTAACCTAATAAAAATGCAACAAGAATAATCAAATCAAAATCAGAGAGGAGGGAAAGTCAAAAGTCATCAATATAAAGCACTAAGAGAAAATGAGACCCATTGCAAGATCAGGAACTTACTGAATAAGGTGAAGCTTTGAATTTGTGTCATAAGTTTATCATTCACACCTCAAATTTAACATACTAAAAAAGTAATAATGCAGACTTTATTTATGCATGGTGCATGCAGACCTGCTGGGTTAATATCTGGATCAAAAGCAATAGAGCAGCTGCTGTTGGGGGTTTTAATTTAGATTTTAGGGCCCTGAGTATTTTTGCATTGTAGTTATATAACAAAGACACATTTGTATTCTTAGAATTTCCATATTAACATGTGAGCAAACATGTTGACATGTTCCCACAGCCCTGTTTCCTCAGGCTTACATTCCCACAGCACAGGTAGCACAGCATTACCCTAAAGCGTGTGGAAGGTGAAATGCATTATTTTATTATTAAACTGGGGGAACATAGAGTTGAGGGAACATAGACACGCCCCCGTTACATTTTATATGCACATTAATATTAGTTTTTAAAAGTCCTAAAAATTGTTTTTGAGATCATTTAAAAGAGATGATGATGGAACTCTTGATTTGTAAACACATTGAACAGATACAGAATACCAGGTGAGGTTTGAAATTGACTCAGCAGCAGCACATCACAGGTTATTATCAATTTATGTTCCTGTTACATCATTGTTAAAATCTATAATATATGAATTTTAAATATTTAAAGAGGACCTATTATGCTTTGCCTCATTTTCAGTCAACTATATATAATGTTACAATGTTGGATGTTCATAATACATGTGGCTAAAGTATCAATGAGGTAAACTCTATACTGTATGTAGAAATAATCACTGTGAGCTAAAAGCACCAGCTTCAGACTGCTCTGAAGACTCAGTTTTCAATTGTTTTTTTCTACTTTCAGCCCAAGCTGATGTGATCTCATGATGGATGTCTTTATATGGTCATCTGCTCAAGGAACAGTGAGTGATTTGACTGCTCCAATAAAGTTATGGTATTTTTCCGTTGTTTTTGGAGTAGTCACGCCAAGCTCTGACTCGAGTCCAGCTGGCACAGTGCGAGGGTTACATTAAACATGTTTTAGCATGTTTTCCTTTTTACAAAAACAAATAGAAATGAGGTCATCTTTCAAATGTGAATCAACAAGTGTTGGAGCAACAGACTCTCAGACAAAGCCATCTTTAGCTAGTGTGGCTAAAATATCTTTACACACCTGAACATTTAGGACAGGTTTAGGTGCAACTATTAGGAACAGCAACATGTCAAACCGAATATATGTTTAGTAGTTGCAGGTGAATCAGATAAGTGGAACAATTTAGTCAACAAATTGAGTTTTGAAAATATAATTGTGTTATAAAAGGCGTTAAATCTGAAGTGATACAACTGGTTTCAGTTTAAATACTTTACGATACCCTGAAGCAGTGAAACAAAGCTTCAATGAATAGCAGCAGGCTACTAATACATGTGGGAAAACAGTGTGAACAATGCTGCAAGCGTTTTTACTCCTCTGACTTTATAGTAGAAGAGTCAAGTACAGGACACAATCTTATTTTAAAAGATGTAAAACTGACTGAAAAAGACTTTCATTGCAATATGAAACCACAGCAGCCGCAGGAGAGAGACATGTACTAGGGCCCCAAACCTTAGAGTTCAACAATTCAGTTATTTGATACCACAAGATAACAAAGATTCACGAAATTAGATAAGAGCTAAGCAAAGACATGTCCTGTTACACTTAACTCATTCAAAGGAAAAACACCTCTGTATCTATAGTGTCACATTTATGTAATGTATTAAAGGCTTTTTGTTATCTTGTGTATTTATGTCTTGTTTGCCCTCGTTATCAACTTGAGATGCAACTTTTACTTCAACTGCAGCTTTATGTAGAATATTATATGTACAATAAACATGATGAGCTTTTTAATACATACATATCTGGTATAATACTTGCATGGTAACACTTTAAAGACCAGTTTCTTTTTACTTTGTCCGTCTCATCATCGTCTGCCTGAGATTTTATTTATCTAATCCAGTGGTCTCCAACCCTGCTCCTGCAGAGCTACTGGCCTGCATGTTTTAGGTATTTCCCCAATCTAAAGGCTGATTTATGCTTCTACGTTGGGTCGACGTCAAGCTGACGGCGTACCTATGCCGAGCTCTCTGCGTCGCTGTGAATCCTTACGCCGTCCCCAGGCGTTCAGGTGGAGGTTACGTAGAAGCAGAAATCAGCCTTAACACACCTGATTCTGATAATTAAGGCTATGTTTACACGGAAACGATCTGAAAAGAAAACGCAAAAGTGGCGTTGCGTTCTCACTTTTTATTCCGCGTTTAGACGAGCGTTTTTTGGGGGAAATATGCGTGCATACGGTGACGCAAAAGTTTGTGGAATTCAATGTTGTATGCACACAACACCACAAAGTCTACGCCTGTGTATAACCTTCCCTCTACTTCTCTCCCTAGTAGCGCCAAATGTAAAACCAAAACCAAAACCAAAACATGGCTAAGAAGCGAACAAAAACTGACCATTTTGTCTCGGACTACACTAACCCTAACCCTCCTCTGTCATTGTCGGCCCCGCTGCAGCAGACAGGTATAAGCAGAAGGATAGGTACGTGACGTCACATGGAAGAGCGTCTGTCACCTAGGTTACAGCTTCAGACCGCAGCAAAAACTCTGCTGCATAAAAGGCAAACTTTTGCGTTTTTACCCTTTAGACGGGAACACGGCGGTGGAGCGTTTTTAAGATTTCCACTCTGGAGGGTGGGTTCATTGTTTTGCGTTTTTAAGCCCCCAAAACGCCGTCACCGTCTAAACGAAAGGCACATCTGATCAAATATTTTGTCGGTTTCACCCGGGAGCGTTGTCGTGTAAAGTGGGCAAGCTTCAGCTGCTTGATAATGAGTTAATTATTGGAATTAGGTGTGTTAGACTGGGGAGATACCTAAAACAGGCAGTAGCTCTCCAGGAGCAGGGTTGGTGACCACTGTCTAATTGAGATCTGGATCCATTTTTAAAGAGATGCGCTACCCTTTCTAGCTTGTAACTATCATTTGTGTCATCATTGTCAGACAGTTGGATAGCACCTGATTAGTTTGCTTCTCTGTGTTTCATCTCCCAGTGAAGCTTGCTGGTTATGGAATAAGCTAACGCAGGATATTTGTTCCCTGACTTTGTTCTGAAGACATTGCTTCTCCTTGGACTTGTAGGTGCTTTAAAGAGGTGCAGAGGCAGGTTTACTGTCTACAATATGATATAATTCAACATTATTGTCAGTTTACACTGAAATTGTCAAAATGGTGAAGTCAAGGGACAAAAGTCTATTATGTGCAGTTATTCCATCAGATTACATGAAAGACTGAAACATTATTGATTGCAGCTTTATAATATGTGCACTAAACCATATTTGTATAGCCATATACCTCCATATGTGCACCACTACACTTCTATAGTCCTTTTGTCCTTGGTAACACTTAGAATTAATTGCTTTTCCAAAACTCTTGTGCTTTAGAAGCTCTCTATTCAATTTCAGCTCCCACACGAGCAGTATTGCACAATAGCTGTAATCAACAGGCGCTGGCAGGCACTCAACCTGCAAACCAAACTCAACACAACAGCTTGACCTCAAACTTCGATTTACAGTCGAATCCAAACCACCACACGAAAATGGTCCACAATGATTCAATATTCAGATTCAGACATCTTTATTTCTCCCAGCGGGGCAATTCACTTCCACACACTACCCAGTCCACATAAATAAAAACTCAATCTAGCAGAAGTATTCAAGCATCAACATGTCAATAACAACAGATCAACATATGGGTACAAAAACACAAGCAGTGGGCACACTCTGTCTCCTCAGGTCGTCCCATATATGTAGGCTTACGTGAAGAGCCAGGTGATAACAACAACATGACACCACAGACTTAAAAAAACATTTGCAGTCCACACACGTTTTTAAAAAGGTGGCCTACGTTTCAATGACTTCTGTCGGCATTTAGCAGCCTGATAGCAGAAGGAAAAGCGGTTTGTTTTCCAGCTTGAGGGCATTAAAGAAAATTCACTTGACATTACACGGTCATGGATTGACTACTAATTCCTTTTGCTTTTTTGGACACCACGTTTCTTCCAGAGGGAGCACAAGTCTTTCAGCTGGACTCCAATGACTTTACAGTCCAAGAGACGAGTGTTGTTCATGCTGAAGGTTCATCTCCAGGTTATAGCAAAACAAACTGAAACCTGCTCATGTCATGGTTTGTCTGTGAAGGACAATAGCAAAATAACAATTGTAATATGTTAAGTTTATTCAAGATGAAATGTATTAACATAATCTGAAGGTCCTTATTAAGCCCGTCTTTGAAACAGATGCTCCAGTCTGTAACAGTGTTGTCACTTTGTCAGCCAAGGTCTTCAGTTACCGTCTCTCCTTTACCAGAAGTCGACGGGGCGGTACTTTGCAGGACAGGAGAGGGGAGTGTGCTGAGGAAAGTGATCCGCCGCCACAGTGTAAGTACATGAATAAGAGAACAGAGGGAAAGCAGTGAATGGACAGTTTCACTTTGCCATCAGTCAGCTATGTGTAAAGTTATATCTGCGGGGCCGGTCTACTGACAGCTGAGATGAAAGGACCCTTCAGGTAACTGTGACGCTGTCTGTCTGGCTCAGTCTGAGTACAGCAAACTTCAAACTGAACAGAGAAGTACTACTTGGTTAGAGAAAGTTATGGTTTGTGTTAAAATAAGAACTTTAAGTTTGTAAAACATCTTGGTTTGAGTTGAAATCACTACTTTATTAATCTTCATTACCATGGTTGTAATTAACTCGGTTAAGGTTTGGGAACAATTGTGGCCATGATTAAAAGAAACCGACCATTGTTGGGGTTCTAATCTCAAACTACTGTAGTGTCTAAACATGCAGATTATCGGTTTTATCCACTGAGGATTAATTAAAAAGTTCTCAGCACATTGTTTAACTACATATAAGAGGCTCAATCAATGCTAATGATAATGGTATGTCAATGTGTTTGCAGCTTGCTCCACTGCCACCAAGTGGGCAAGAACTGTCTATTAACACTGTTTTAAGTAGAAGTGAAACAGTCAAGTCACAACAAAGCTTTAGTTGGAAAGTAGGAGGAGATATTTCGGGCTCCCCTGGTTCTGCAGGTAAAAATCTTATTATTTTTTCACATAGAAAATGTGACTCACAGTTGGAGCTGTTGTAGAGCCTAAATCATTCTGAGTACTTCGTCTTCGGAGAAAGTCAGGAGTTCCAAAAAATACTCAATCAAAAAGTCACCAGGAGTCGTCCAGTCTGAATGCAGTTAGAGTTTTATTGTCGACAGAAAAACCCGGAGCCAGCATACACAGACAGAATCTATGCATACATGACACAAAGAGCTAAAACTCGGAGCCTCTTTTATCCTGATCTGTATTGCTGACTCTTGCAGAAAAGTTTCGACCCCTCCCTCGGTGGAGTGAGTTTCAACCAATCCGCTTCTTTCTCCCCCCAACTCGTACTCACGTTCTTCGCACCCTCTTTCACCTCAACTTGAACTCACGTTCTTGGCGCCTATCCTAAAGACGCCTTAAAACACCTTTTATGGCTCTTCCTTCCGTTTCTATGCTAGCAGGTGTTTTGCTATAGGAGATTTCGGATTACATCATTCTCCGCCTCCAGTTCCTGTACTTTTCCATTTACTAAGTGCTTCCACCTATCTTCCTTAGCTGGTATTAGCTGTGTGGGCAATGTTTATCACAGATGTCTTTAAGTTCAATATTACCCATTTACTGTTATTACTGCATTCTTTTCTATAGTACTACTAATAATAATAATATAAAAGTATGGTATATATAATCACATATATTGTGGTTTCTCATACTTATTCAATTAAAAGGTACTTATTCACTCACTAAATGCAGAATCACATACACTTTCGTCTAACATAATGCCTTCAAATTTGAACATCTTCAGCAAATAATAGTCAACAATCAAGTACCCTTTTAGCAGATACAACATTGCTCATTGTTAGTAATTATCACCAAATTTTACACTACACTGTTCTAATTGGTATAACATGTCCTGGTTAAATGCTTCTGTGTTGAACATATGTGGTTATTTGACTAAAAATTGACTACATTTTCATTTCTGGGTCACTTTTGAGTGGTGCCAGGTGTTGTTGATTTGCGCCTTTGACTAGTTTCTTCTCCATAGCAACGGCGGCCAAGGCTCATGGGTACTGTAGTATTTTTGGCCATCTGCGGTGCCAACATCACGGACCATATGCGATTTCTCAGAAATGAAGTTGAAATAATAAAAAACGCTGGTCTTATTTATAAACCTATAGGATATTTACATTAGCCAGGAAAGTCCCGAGTTTTTTATGTTAAGAAATACTAAGGATATGGATTAACCCTTATATGGTATTCGTTTTTTTGTTACACAGGGAGTCCTGCTGGGTCTGGTGGACCCATTGCATTTTGGGGCTTTTAATTCAACATAATCAAACCTTTTTTTGTTAAAATACTCAGCAGATCTTTACTTCATCCCAATTGCAAGTAATATAAACAACACATATGTTAAATTTGTTCCCTTTACCTTTGTTAAATCACATTTATGAATAGAAGTTTTCAAGTTTCAAGTTCCAAAACTAGTGTTTTATTTGAATTTTGTTAGAAATTTAATGTAACATCTGTCTGAACAACACATTAGCCCCATTGAACACGACCATTTTCATACCAGACATTACCATACAAAAGGTGCAGAGTTTCACCGTGTGTGCATTGCAAATGTACTTCTTGCACTGGGTGCATGTATATTGTGTTTTTCTGTCCATCTTGGGTCCATACACTTCACAGCGCTTCTTTTTGTTGCTGGCCACACTCTAGAATAATGAAAAGCTTCTGAGCTGGATAATGCTCATCCTCCTCTTCCAACTCAGTCTCAGACTCTGAATTTTCAGAGATGTGATCCTCACACTCACACTTCATCTTCTGCATCACCATTTAAACCTTCTCTCTCTTCCAAAATCAATTGTAAGGCAGTCTGAACAGAGAATCGCTTTGCCATCTTGATCAGTTGCGCTGACACAGCTATTTATAGTGTTAGGTCCCAAAGATTGGTTCCCGCAAGACAGAGGGTGAAATGTGTGGGAATGTGGGTGCAGATGGTGTTGGGTACTCCAATTTTGCAACAATTTTGCAACCTTGTGCGGGAACAGGTGGGTGCACCTGTTCCTGCACTCTCCTTCGCTCTCTCTCTCTCTCTCTCTCACTCTCTCTCACATACACAGACACACGAACACACACACACACACAGGCCCAGAGAGGAGGAAGGGAAAATGAGGGTGCACAGGATCTTTTACACATTTTCACTAGACCCGGGTCCAGTGGACCCGAAGACCCTGTATGTAAAATAAATGTGATGGGGGTGTATACAGGGGGGGGGGTCATCGAAAAAAAAAATCTGATTCATGTTCCTCACAGAAAATGAGCCAAGGCCAATGAATCTTAGTTTGAAAAAAATATTTGTATCATTTTTCTTAAGCTAAAAACTGAAAACGGGTCCCACAGACCCGAATACCTTATAAGGGTTAAACTAGCGATTGAGACCATAAACACATTTTGAAAACGTTTACTGAGGTTAGAAATCAAGTGAGAAGTTGGTGAATTCTCCATTGACTTGTATAGAGACGGAAGTCCTTTTGACACCAAAACGGTAGCCCCCTGGTGGCCTTTTGATAGAATGCAGTTTTACGTTACTTCCGGGTTGGCCTCCGCTCAGAGGACCGGAACTCCCTGACTGGCATAAACAGACAATTTTCAACAATAAAATCTGAGAAGGTTTTATACCTGCTCCACTTTTGTCTGGGCATTGGCTGTTGATTGATTTGACCGTGATGCCATCTGTTTTTTAAACTGATTAATGTAATGTGCTTTTTCACCACTAGGTGGCACAAAAAACCATGTATGAATGAGGTCAACAGGTTAAAGTTAAGCAGACTGAAGTATAAGGTCCAGCAAACCCAAAATGTAAATGTCCCCATATTCGGATGCAGCAGGTTAATCACCTTGTTATGATCAATTATGACGTTCCTCTCAGTGGACAGCTGCAGGAGAGACTGCAGTCCTCAGATAATCAATAATTAATGATTAAACCAAGGCTGTGTTTGAAACCGCATACTACATACTACATACTTCCACCCTCCACACTAAACAACCAGATAGTAAGCAGACCGTTTACACTGTGGTAAACTAGAGATGGCCCGTTCGCAAACGAATCAGTTCAAAAGAACGACTCTTTAAAACGAACGAACTGACCTGATTCACCATTTCACTTCTCTCTCGTTCGTTTGTTCGTTGTGTTCACTGTGGTGAACAGGGACTGAGAGAGCCAGCCAATCGTATGTCGTCTACTCTGTTGAGTCACTCGCTCTCAAGATGCGTTCACAGACACTCAGGAAAGATACTGTTCTGTTGAAGCACCCTATTTCCGAGTGTTAGCGAATGTTAAGCTAAATGCTAGCTTCCTGAGTGTCTGTGAACGCATCTTGAGAGCGAATCACTGACTGAACGAGACCGACTGAGATGAATGAACGAAGTGACTGACTGAATGAGACCGACAGGAGAGATATGAACGGAGTGACTGACTGACCGAGACCGACAGGAGAGATATGAACGGAGTGACTGACTGAACGAGACCGATAGGAGAGATATTTTGAACGGAGTGACTTAAGTATCTGGGCTTAATCTCTCTTTTTTAATAACACACATAACAGTAACGTGGCCCAGTTCGTTGCAATATTTCTGTCAAGCTTTTAAACATGTTTGTCAGCATATTGGGTCTTTATTTCTTTATTTAGTAGCCCTTGCTGAAAGTGAACAAAAAATGAAGACAATAAATTAGCCACTGTTGTATTGTACATAATCATGAAGTTGCAGCTATGTATTAACTTTGAAATACTGTGTTGTGTTGACCGTTAGCACGATCGTTTGTGAACAAGGAGCTGAGAACCGTGCAGCTATGATTCACCGGCCGCTGAACAACGTTGTACCGGAAACACGACTGAACGAACTAATGAACGAACTATGTGAACTGATTCTTCCAACTGAATCTCGACAACGAATCATGAAATCCATCACTACACGATTTATATAGTACAGTAGACTGAATGCTTTCTACTAGCCAAATAAAAGTGCAAAAAAACGAAACTTTTCATTTATTTTATTTTATTTTATTTATTTATTATTAAACTATATATAATTTATTTACAAATATATAGTTTTTATTTTAGAATACATGATTAGTTATTAAAATATATGATTTACTATAAATATATATGATTTACTATAAAATATATGATTTATTATAAAATATATGATTTACTATAACAATTAGTATTAGTAGTATTAGTAAAGTATTATTTTTAGTATTTACATGATTTAGTATTTACATTATTTAACATTTACATTATTATTTTATGTATTTACAGGATCATTTAACACTATATTTTACATTATATATCATACATTATATTTTACATGATGTATTATACATTATATTTTACATGATGTATTATACATTATATTTTACATTATATTTATAATTCTTCATAGTATTTTTTTTCTTTTTTGGGGGCTTTTTCAAATTAATTATATAATAAATGATGGTTTATCTTAAATTATGGTTAATTATGGTTAATCTATATCAGTTCTGGTTGGTGGTGTGTTGTGTGTGGAGGAGATGGAAGGAGTGAGATGAAGGATGGATGGATGGAGAGATGAGGAGTCTGGATGGAGGGAGGGAGGAAGAGTTACTCCTCTCTCCCTTTAGTTACTCTCTCTCCTTTTCTTTTTTCTCGCCATCCTTCCTCTCCTTATTTTCTTTCTTTAATCTTTCCTTCTCCTTCTTATCATGCTCTTTCTGCTCCTTCTTTTCTTGTTTGTCCTTCTCGTCCTTTTCTTTCTTTTCTGTCTTCAGTCTCTTCTTCTCCTCCTTCTCCTCCTCCTTTCTCTCTTTCTTAAGCATTTTCTCCATTTCCTTCTGGGCTTTCTTTTCTCTCTTTCTTATTTTGGCCTTTTCTTTGTCAGTTAGTTTGACCAGCTCCTGAAAAAAGAGGAAAAAAAACACCCAAACAATTAATTATTTTCTGTGTTTAAAAGTGAAAAATCTGAAATAAATGGTTAGAAATCAAACTTATTATTCAGATGTAAATGTTCGTACCTGCAGTTCAGCATTTTGCTGTTTCAGGAGCTCGATCTCTTCCTCCTTGTGTTGTTCTTTCTGGAGGCGCTCATTTTACTGCTTTCAGACGTTCTGTCTGCAGCTCCTGTGCTTTCACCACTCCGGCCATTTTTTCTGCCTCTTCATCTGAGAGAAGTTTCTCCAGAGCTTCATATTTAGTTTCAGTTTGGCTCAGCTTGGCCAAACTGTCCATCAGCTCCTTCTCCTTCTCAATGATGATAGCCGTCATGTCGGCCTTCTCCTGGCTGACCTGGTGCAGCTTCGTCTCCAGGTCCTCCTGCAGATGTTTTTGGTCAGCAGCGACCTCCTTCTGTTTAAGAAGCCTGCTTTCCCATTCTGCATTTAATTGAGTGACTTCCTGGTGGAGAGTTTGCTTCAGGGAGTGAACTTCTTCTTCCTTTTGTTTCAGTTTTTCGCTCGTCTCCCAGCGCAGATCGTACACCTGCTTTTGAAGCTGTTTTGCGTCTTCTTCCATGTCACTGATGTTTTTATTGACCTGAGACAGATTTTCTTTCAGACGTTCTGTCTGCAGGTCCTGTACTTTCTCCACTCCGGCCATTTTTTCTGCCTCTTCATCTGAGAGACGTTTCTCCAGAGCTTTAGTTTCAGTTTGGCTTAGCTTGGCCAAAATGTCCATCAGCTCCTTCTCCTTCTCTCTGATGATAGCCGTCATGTCGGCCTTCTCCTGGCTGATCTGGTGCAGCTTCGTCTCCAGATCCTCCTGCAGATGTTTTTGTTCAGCGACTTGTTCAGTGGCTTCCTGGTGGAGAGTTTGCTTCAGGGAGTGAACTTCTTCTTCCTTTTGTTTCAGTTTATGTTTCCTCTCCCAGCGCAGGTCGTACAGCTGCTTTTGAAGCTGTTTTGCAGCTTCTTTCATGTCACAGACTTTTTTATTGGCCTGATACAGATTTGCTTTCAGACGTTCGCTTTGCAGCTCCTGTACTTTCTCCAGTCCGGCCATTTTTTCTGCTTCCTCCTGTAAGAGACGTTTCTCCAGAGCTTCACATTTATTTTTCCACTCTAAGTTGTTTGTCTTGATGGTGATTTCCTTATGGCTCAACTTGGCGAAACTCTCCATCAGCTCCTTCTCCTTCTCACTGATGATAGCCATCATGTTGGCCTTCTCCTGGCTGACCTGGTGCAGCTTCCTCTCCAGGTCCTCCTGCAGATGTTTTTGTCCAGCAGCGACCTCCTTCTGTTTAAGTTGCCTGCTTTCCCATTCTGCATTTAATTGAGTTCCTCCCTCCATGTCACTGGTCTTTTTATTGGCCTGAGACAGATTTGTAGCCAGAGTGTCTTTTTCACTGAGCGGTTTCGTACGTTCCTGCTCCCAGCCCAGCTCTCGGCCGGCTAGTTGCTGCTTTAGAGCAGAGACTTCTGAGGCAAGCTGCTGGTTTTCTGCTCTCGAGTCTTGCAGGGATTGACGCAGGGACTGCACGATATTATTGCGCAAGTCTCTCCCCATTCCTGGTCCTTCATGGCGCTGCTGACCTCAAAATATTACAACTTATTCCCGTAAGATTGTGACTTTGCTCATTAAATTAGAACTTGAATGCTGTTTGACTTCGCCAAGATGCCTGCCAACTGTTTTATTTCATTTTGATCATTCACTGATTGTTTCATACTGAATTGTGTTTTTGTTAAAACTAGGTGGCATAGAAATGATGTGTATGATTGAGAACAACAAGTCAAAGTTAAGCAGAATGAAGTAGACGGTCCAGCAAACCCAAAATGTTCCCATATGAGGACGCAGAGTCACAGGAGGTTTAGTTACCCAGCAGAGAAGTGGGAATAAAAATCATCTCTGGACATTTCAGTTTTTGTTTCCTCAGATTCACATTTTCTAACTCTGTTTTTTCCCCCTCCTTCTCTGCTGTTTTTCATAGTCTGTCTTTCCATTTGCTTTCTTCTGCTGTGTTATATTGTTGTTTTCCACGTTAATTCATACACCTAATGTATAATTTAGTGCATTGTGTATTTGTAAAGCAGATTATACTAAAAACTAAATAAATAAATGAACAATATTACTCTTCTTATTAAATAATACAAAAGTTAGAATTTCCTCATTTGTTCCTGACCAGATGTCAAAGAGCCGACCTAACATTAGAATAAAGAAGATTACCTGGAGTTACAGCCACCATCATTTTGAAACGTGTGTGGATATAATTTAATCTATTTTTACCTCAGTCAGGCCTTCACCTCTTTTTTCACCTTTAAAGGAGTGATCTGGAGGCCGAGTGGTTACAACACATGCCAAATACACACATCATCCCCGGTTTGAGTCCGGCAAGGGACCTTCATGTCATGTCATACCTGTTTCTCTGTCTCTTTGTTTCCTGTCAGCCTCTTTGCCACTAACTAGGCAAACATTCCCAAAAAACACTTTCAGAACCAGAGCTCACTCCCACTTAAAAACTCTAAACACTGTTCAGAAGCTCAACTTGTGCCACCAAGTAACGGGTACACATTATGCTACTGAAATGTTGAATTTAACATTGCTGTGAGCTCCCTGAATTAAATTTCACTTACCTCCCCTGTATTTGGGTGAAGGCAGAAACCGCAGTGACATATTTTCCAAAAGCTAACCAAATAAACCAAAATGAACTGCATGATGTAGCCTAACTAAGATAATATCTTTGGGGGTAATTTGAGAGAGCTTTACAAAAAAAATAGTGGCTCAATGTGTATTCTTGGAGAGAATACACACAGAACAGACAGACTGTACAAATAATTCGCTTATAAAAACATCAAAACCACTAAAAAAGTAAAACAAACAAAACATACACCATGTACAACTTGTTAAGATAATACAGCTAAATATCAATATCAAGTTAAACATCATGAATTGATTTAGATCAAGAATAAATCAAATGTTCTGGGCCTCCCCTCCTCTCAGGATACATAATCCATATGTAAACTCTTCTGTATGTATTATCTCCCGGTGTTCCTCTGCTCTCCCCCCGCTGTGAACCAGATATCCGATGATATCAAATTATTCGTTTAAATATTATAGGAGACAGGATGGAGGGGTTAGATACACAAAGAACTCTGCAGGGTAGCCACGTTTCACTGGCTGTGTGTGTGTGTGTGTGTGTGTGTGTGTGTCTGTGTGTGTCTGTGTGTGTGTGTGTCTGACAGAAAGAGTGTGTGAGTTTGAATGAGGCTGCCTCAACATGGATGTACATACAGTATGTGTATTGGTGAAATCTGCTTACAACCACTTATGAAAGAAAGTGAAAGTAAAGCTTTATTTTTATTTAATCATTTATCCATATATATATTTTTTTTTTTAAGTTTTCTTAGTGGTGGGCTGCAGGTGAAAGTGTGGAGTCATGTATACAGTAGTGCTGTGAAGCTTTGGCATTAATGCATGACTGCTGAAAAGCTGCATTTATAAAACAAGCAATTTATTTAGATCACATTATCTTTTGAATGACACTCATGTTCACTCATTGTTGTCATCTGTGTTCAATTTTCTAACAGTGTAGCTTGTAAATGCAACCATTTATTATCACATGAGACAAATTAAAGCAGCAAATCCTCAAATTTATGCTGCTAGAACCACAGGATGGCTGATGATTTAGCTTTTTAGTTATAAAAAGTGGTTAGGGATGGGGTTAGGGTTGCTGATTCATTTCTGTTGATCAACTAATCGATAAATCAACCATTCATTTCAGCTCTAAAGAAAAAATGGTGGTTACAGCAAAGTGTTTCTGAATTAAAATAAAGAGCATATAACCTACAAGACGGCTCCTTTAATACACATCTTACTTATTATTTCTGAAATGTGTTTTGCTTATTACTTTCTTGTCCATTTCTTGCCTGAAATATTATTGAACAATTTTTCAGCTAATGCAACACTGTGCATTTCTGCTTATGAAACAAGAAAAAGAAAGACAAAAGGAAAAAAGAGACAACAACAGCTCAGTGACAATGAAGAGCCCTGAGAGCCGTACATCAACACACAGATTTAGAGAGACAATATGTGGGTCACCTGTAATCAGACCACACGGAGGGCAAGGTTCAGACCCAGTAACCTGTTAAAAGGGAAAAGGATCTTCACACTACAGGGGGTGATGGTAACCAAAGAGGGAAACAGAGGAGAGGTTTCTGACACAACTTCACCTACCTCCAAGGTGCATGGAGAAGGGAAAAAAGTCTACAAGAGTCAAAGCTCCAGCAACACTTTATTGTTAGACCAACGTGTTTCATCTTGTAGCCTTCATCGGAGTCATTATAAAACACTTTACAAATAGTATTTAAATAGCTCAGTTATAAAGCAAAAAAAGGGTCAAGAAGTTAAAAAATATTTTTAAAAAACAACAATTATGTGCATTATTTTTGTTATTTTTGTATGATGACCCAGATGAAGGCTGCAAGCTTAAATGTGTTGGTCTAACAATAAAGCTGTTATATACTACAAGTGTTGCTGGAGCTTTGACTCGAAAGAAAGGAAGAAAGAAAGAAAGAAAGAAATGGAAATGCATAACATGATAATGCAAACTCAAAAAGGAAGAATGTATGGCATAAAAAAGATGATCTCTGGTTCTGCTACATCTATTTTTATCCCTTTTTAAAATAAAACAAACTAAAAAACAAAAACATGAGTCTGGCAGTGTGCACAGCTGGAGCGCACTTAACTCAAGTGAAAAAAACTAAATGGTTCAGATTTTAGTTTTTCTAAGTGAACAGAAGACAAATTCAAAAGGCAAAAACCTCAAAAAATGTAATTAAGTTAAACTGCCATTAAAATTTTATTACACTGTTGTCTTGAAATTTTTGAGGGATTTTTCCCCCCTACTTTTTTTTTTTTTTTTTTTTTTTACAGTGCATGCACAAAGCTGTCTGTCAGCAATAACTGGCCCACGCTGTTTGTTTTTCCAGTTAGTATTTGAGTCATGCAGCTTTAGAAAGCAGTAAATATAGTGGTTAGAGTTGTATAATAGAGAGAGTGGTCTCGTGCATGAAGCCAATTACAGATCCTGACCTAGACACTTTGTCAGCACCGCACTGATAGAAAAAAAGGGGAAAAAAGAAGCAAAAACAAGTGTGTAGAGTGGCTTCTAGGAAAGTCTGCTAAAAGATAGAAAAAACAATGAGACCCTTATCATACCCCAGGTCACACCAAAGCTTAAACTTGCATCCTCACACAACTTGATATCAAGGTAAGCTGCTGTGGAGTCTTTATAACACATTGCTGATCATAAACCACATGAGAAGGCAGATAACAGCTCTGTTGTTCCAGATAGATACAGACCACTTTACATTCAGGTTCATATAAGATGCTGTAATGTGTCCAGCTGCTAAATCTGACATCTGAAGTAAGACCGCCAGTGAATAATAAATGTAACTTATCCTGAGTAGTACTTGAAACTGCTCTTGTTTGTGTGTCAGTATGGGGTCAGAGCCAAAACATCTTTTTAGTCAACAGTTTGTTTGCCTTAGTGTTTGTGGTCATATTAGTAGTACAAAAACACCCACGGCTTCCAATCCCGACCGCTCACATGTATTTCCCACAGCCGAGCACAGATTTTTTATTTTTTATTGCTGTCTGAAGATAAAAACAACATGTCTGATTTGTTGATTTTCTGTTTACTCTGCTTTTGATTGGTTTTATATCAGCAGGAGGGGGAGTTGGGAAGAGGTTGGGGGGGGGGGGGGGGTATGACTCGTCCAAACCAAAATCACACACACACACACACCCTTCCAAATTCCACTTTCACATGCAAACTGTCTGTTGGTCACTGATTTGTTCGTGGTTGAATAAATCCCGCCTTATACAGCTGTTCAAACCTTAACTGCGTGGGCCTAGAGTTGGGACATGTTTCAACTAATGTGAAGGTGTTACTGAATTGTACCTACCAATATATAAACACAGTGTATAGTATACAGTGCATAGACCAATCTAACTCCACATATACCAAGACCAAGCGGTAATAACTACAGCTTGAGGATGAAGTTATTTAAAAAGGTGTCAAATTATCTGTACATATTAAGTCAGTAATTTTTTTCTATAAGTCATTATAGTCTCAATCTACTTCAGGTTATTTTTCTAAGAAGAGATAAATTGTCAATACTCTCTCATATGCATGTGACCTGCTATCCAAACCAAACCAAACCAAACCAAAACAAACAACAATAATAGCTGAGCTTAATAAAATAATCCCAACACTTATTATGAGAAATGTTACACCGTCACTCTCCTTTTTCTACAAGTGGATGAGTTGTTATTCTAAATAAGTCATAATGACATGAACATAATTTATAATAGGTATACTAGCCACAGCTTGTGCACCTGATAATCCTTTCAACAACAGCTTGAGCAGCACAGAGACACACAGACAGGTGAGCTGCAGCCTCTCAGGTGAGCTCTGATGTCACTGAAGCCCGTTTCACACATGCACTGCAACCCTCAAATTTTCCAGATACTGGATCTGGAAAGATATAAAACTGCATCTGTTTTTTTGTATCTTCTTGTAGCTTCTTGTCGCAACAGAGAAAGCCCTGAAGAAATTATATTTATAATAACATTTCTACCTGCACAGTCTTCGATTCTGGGGAAAGGAGGGCTGAACTATTTGGCAAGCAAGTGTAAAGTACATATTGGCTTTCTTGGAAATGTAATATGTTGAAAACAGAGCATAGAAGCACCCAGAGGCCTCACACCTCTGCCAAGGCTGCACAATCCTCTCAATGTTTTGTTTTGAAAATAATAGAAAATGTTAAAGCTTGATTCTCGCCTATACTTGTTTACAAGACGCTCCCAGTTCTTTTGACCTCAAGCCAAAAAGGCAAATGATTGAGCCATTGTATCATTCTTGTATTTCACATGCCAATTTACAAGATTTGCAGGTTTGATTTTGTTGACAAATGTTCAACACTTTAGCAGAAGAGGACAAGAAGAGCTGCTGTCATTCCTACTGGTCACCAATAGAGATGGCTGATGTGGGTTCATTTGTCCAATTTGAAGGATAATACTGGTGAATTTCCAATTTACTTCTTATCGTCTACAAATCTCACATGCAGGGCCAAACCAACAATGAAGTATGGTGTGTGTATCCAAAGCCTGATATATCTTATTCCTCTGTGCTGTAGACCTCCGACGCTGTCCAAAAAGTATTAAAATCATGTCATGGAGCCACACTGTTCGACTGGTTGACATGTTCCTTCAACACAAAAAAAGGTTTGTTTGTTTAGAAATGGCTCCAAAGACTAAGTTGTACATTGTAAAGAACTTCAGTACAAAATTAAGAAGTTTTAATATTTAGCACAACAAGCTAGTGGTGCTCTGTAAGCAGAACAGTGATACGGCACACGTTCAGTAGTGTCTGCCATATAGAGGACTACTCTCTAGAGACTGAAAATGTGGTCGCTGTTATTGGTCTTTGGAGCCTTCTTTAACAGACCCCAACCTTGCAATGGAATAGTTTTGGACAACAACAGAGGTTTACGGCACAGAGGAATAGGATATATCAGGCTTTGGATACACACAATACTTGTAAGTAGATCAGTAGATTGTTGGTTTGGATCCAAACATGAGATTTCTTGACAATAGAAAATGTCCAGCCTTGTGCTTTGAGGGTAAAATCTATAACCCTAACAGTTACCTTTTCATCAAGAAATGTATTTTTATAATGTATTACACAATGTATGAATATTATATATATCCAAATTCTATTTTATTTAGTGGTTTCCAAGAGTCTGAGACTACGAATGGGAAAGTGGTCTCAGACTTTTGGATACCACTGTATATGGTGAAGTAAACTGATTAGATTAGGCTTTTAAAGGACTGGGGCTTTAAACCCCAGCCAGCCATCAGTCAGTGCTAATTGTATGCACTGTAGCTGGATCAGTTCTCAATCAACATGTGGCTCCTGCCAGAATTTCAAGTAAACAGATGCCTGAGGCGGCCCAAAAGCTCATTATGGCTTTCTATTACATAATAGAAAATTCCAGGGCTCACTAGCTTTCCCGGCATTTCTCTAAATATTTTGTTACATGTTTGTTGTTTGCTTCTCACTCTTGTGTAAATGATTATGTGATGTGCAGTACATATTTCATGGTGTTGGTCACGGACGTTATTGAAGAAGGAGGGGAGGAAAAAGAAAACATAAAATTGTAAAAGCCAAGCCAGTTTTATTACACCGAAACAAGATTAAACATTTATGCATTCGATCTCATTACTACTACCACTACTCTCTATTGCAAACAGCCTGCAATACTGTTTTCTTTCTGCTCTATCAGTTTGTTCAGAGTGGACAATACAGTAACACATGCATGTTATAATACAATCCAACACAGAAATTCTTTGATAAAATGCCTGGAATTAATAATGTACATTTTCTTTCTTGGTGTTTTTTCCCCTGTAGGTTGTCTTGTTGTTGGTTTGTGTTAGGTTTAATTCACTCCAGCAGTTGGACAAATATGACCCCATCTGGTAGAATACAGTCAAAATCAAAAAGGATGATTTTGCCTTATAAGGAGGAGGCAGGTTGGGTGGATGGCTAGATAGTTAAGATAGCAAAATGTGGATTTTGCTGCAGGACTTTGTGAGTCAGACTTTTAAAAAATATATAATGTCATGGTGCTTACTGTTGCTATGACAATGACAGTTACATAATTTAAATGAAGTGTAAATCTCATTTCAAGTGATCATTTTAATTCAAACCGTGATATTTCCGTAAACTTAACCAAGTGGTTTTTGTGCCGAACCTAACCAGACCTTAACCACAGTGTTGTCACCATGGATGGATTGTAAGAGCTGGATACTGGACCAAAAATGGCGCCCATCCAGTCCTGTAAGAAGTGCTTGGCTGGCGCATACACCAAAAAAAAAGTTACTTCCACATTATGCGGCCCACTGAATATCTGCAGTAGTGTTTCCTCCGTTTACCTTGTCCGCACGTTCCCACTCAACCCTTGGACTTTATATTGTGATGACATCATGGAAGGTTTTACACATATAAAACCTCCACGGATCAAAAATTCACAATAAAAAGACTCATAATTGTCCTTGTTTGCAGTTCGAAGTGTCCTGTTAATTGCCTTTTGGGCTACAGGGGGATTTTACACTGCAATACCTCGCATGGCCACTGGGGGAAAAAATCGGCTGATAGACTGAGCAGTGACGCCCTATCCAGCACTTAGAATACATCTATGGTTGTCACACCATAAAACACAAATATTTTTTAACAGTGATTTGTAACGTTTTTGGAAAGCGGTATATTACAGGCTTATTGGTCATTCTGAGGTGCATTACTATGGCCACCAGGCCAAAGTCATTTTTTGCCAGTTGAAAAGGTACTTGCACTGTTTTGTTAGTATTCATTGTGTTATAAGCCTAACAAACATGTTGAAGATATTTTCCGCCTCTCTGTGTTCTTCTACTTTAGTATCATTTCAACGATCAACAATAACTTTTTGAGACTCAGTTTAATTAGACAATGCAATGCTAAAACCTGTGTTGGTTGCAACCCGTGGACAGGTTTGGTCCTCCGAAGTGAAAAAAAATTGGTTGCCACTATTTGTTCAGTGCCTGTGCAACTTTGCATGTATGCTGGTAGACCACAAGTCCTCATGTTGGTTCGAAACGATGACATCACTCTGTCACACAAGCTTCTTAAAGTTTAAAAACAGCAAACTTTATAGACAGCCAACGGGTGAACACAGAGGTAGTTAGTGGAGATGGATGGTAAGTAAACATAGCAGAGAGGTGTCGCAGAAACAAACACACATCACTCTGTGTTCAGAGACTGAACTCACATCAGCAACTGGCTGCTAAAATATCAAACGTTTGATGATGGCGAGAGACTACAGACTCGGACAGGTGGATAAATGTACTTACACCTCTGATGATCCTGTTTCAATACTTGTTGAAGTTGTGACTCTTTAACCTTTTCATGCATAGACAATTATGAGAAAAACTGTAAAGCACTGTTAACCAATGGACTTTTAATTGCACAATCTAATTGCACAAAAGGGTTACACAATCTGAATGGCGCAAGGTGGACTCCAGTAAAAAGTGTTTTGAAAGACAAATTGGTGTCATTAAGTAAATTCTGAAAGTTACCAGGGTAAGCTGTTTGTGTTACACAACCAGGTACAGGTCTCAATGTGAGTCACTGGTTCTTTCATCACTTTTTATCAACAGTATCATCATTCCCACATCATAAATTTCAATTTCCTGTCATAAAATGATGTCTGATGTTCTCATAAAGACGAAAACACCCTTACTTTCATATAATGGTGAGTTCAAAACAAAGCAGCTTATTGAAGCTGCATTTGCATCCCCAATAATGTGACAATCTGGGAAGAAAATGCAACAAACTGTTGCTTCTCTTGGCGTATTGACGCATATTGATGTTGGGAAATAGGACAAAATGTATTTCGACACAGGAATGCTGGCGGGCCTTTATATGTGGTGGGAGTTTTGACTCCTATCTCATATCTCTGTAAATTTGTTTTGTGGGAAAGTTTTACACGGGATTAAACTTTTTTTTTAAATGGGATTTTGTACAGTTTAGGCTCTTTTACAGACACCATCTATTGGCCATTAGTGTAACTGCATCATGATGTACTTCATGCAGTCCCTCATAATGGCAGCCACTTGCTGATATTCCCTATTTGAAAGAATGCAAAAGTTCTTGCATTGGTTCTAAAGATGCAGTGACTTTATTTCTGCAAGTAAGGATTATCCTTCTCATCGTTTCCTAACTTTGTGTTCAACCTAATCTCATATAAGAATAATATATATATAATATGAGTTATGGGGTTATGTGATTGGCTGTCCTATGCTACTTGAATTTTTTGTTATAAAAAGGATAAAAACGGTATATAAGGGTATAACGATAAATCCTACTTTTTTTTAAATTCTGATTTGTTTATTTATGACCTTCTTGCATTATGTGTTGAAGTTAGGGTTTTCCTCTCACTGTTGGTTTATAATTCAGGAAATGTCTTTTTTGCAAACCATCTGCTTGTAATTTGCTTCATATTAAAAGTGTGATGCAAATTAAATTAATGCAGATACTAAAACCTGGGAAACAGGCCCCACCTATTAACCTCAGCCAAATTGAGTGGTTGAACATTTTGTCACGTATTTGCCCAGGATGGTCAGGTCATTTTGCTTAGACGGCAATCTGCTCGGGATCAGGATGTCACTCTGCAAAATGAGTCATCGGCAGTGTCTATATTTCTATCTGGTACCTATAATTTTCTGGTATCCTCTCATGCACTCTCACTTTCCCATTCCCCTCTTTTTATCCCTTTATTCATCTGTCACCTCCGATCCCTACATTTTGCTCCTTCCCTTCTTCCTGTCATCTTCATCTTATCCCTCCCCGACCTCCCTTTGCTTGATTCAATATTTCTTCTTCCTTCTCTGCTTCCACCTTCTCTCTTTCACCTCTGCCTTCTTGCATCTTTCCTTTTTCTATCCCTCATCTCTCTCTGTTCCCCCCCTCCTTGACTTTATCACTTTCATTCCATCCTCTGTCTATTAATGGCTATCATTGTACTCCTTCCTTTACCTCCCTCCTGTCCACTTTAATTATAGTCCATTATCACTGATGCCACCTTAATAATAATAAAAAACAGGGAGGCACCACAATTTCAAAGTCAAGGAGGAAAAGAGATAATGGACGACCATTATTTTAGCTTACATTGCATCGACTCGTTGCTTCCTCTCTTCCCTCCCTAACTCTCTGTCTCCCTCTCTGCTCTCTTCTCTCTTCATGCTCTCCTCCTCCGCCTGGTCTATGTGGTGAACCACATGGTTAACTGCGGTCCAAGCCTTAACGCCTGTTTCTCGTAGACCTTGTGGCGGCACAGTGGCACCCTGCGCGGCTAGTTGCCACAAGACTCCACAGTCAAAACAGCTCCATCAACCAGCAGCTGAATGCTCCAGAAGATTCTGTGACCGCTTTATAGTTTAGGGTTAATCGGACAATTTAAAAGAAAACACAACCATAATCCTATATGAGAGTGGTTGAGTCTCTCGGAAAGAGTGCATAATCCTGTTCAGGATCACAATCCATCACAGCTTTCTTCCTTTTACTATTTTTTATGACTGGAAAACATGAGAATAAAAATGCAACTTACACAACTGTAAAAATAATACGGACATTGAATCAGGAATCGAGTCAACTCTATCCATACATGAGTCATACATATAATGTAGTCACAGCCCAATAACATTAAATACTGAGATGTATATAGCAGAAAGTCCAGATTGATCTGGCAAAATAGCAAAAGTTTCGTCAAAGAGAATGCAAGAAAACATGAAGAAAAACAAGACTGTTTGTTAAGCTTCTCACTTCCCAGAAAATATAAATCTGGGCAATAAATTAGTACTACTCATCCATAAGCACAGTTTTATGACCAATTAGATTGCTGCTTGGAGGCTAATTACCTAAAATTGTGCATACACTTAAAGGAAACATATGTTTTTTCTTGCTTTTCACTCAGAAAAACATCCTTTACTCAGTCAAATGCTGAGGAATCTCTCGAAACTGGAGAGGAAAATGTGTTTAAGTTATTTTGCTGAAGCTTCTGGCTTTAATTCATATTTCCAAGCCATGTTTTTACGTTCGCTCGCCATCTTTGGTTAACCAAACTTTACTGTAAGTCTCGTTAAGTCTTTAAGTCTCGTGACTCTGCATCTATGTTTTTGCTTTGTCTTAATTGACCAAAATGAAGTCAATTATGGTCAATTTAGAAAAAGAGCAGGGGCATGAAATGATTGTATATTTGTGGTGATGGTTGGTAGGCCAAAAATGGCAAATGAGTTTTCCCCAATTTGATCAAATATGCAAACTACTTAAAAAATCAAACTGTTGATATAAACACATTTAGTAGTATCACCAACTTATAAATAAAAGGATTAAGAAGTATTTTGCATCAAATCCTTTAAATTGCTTTCAACTACAGGGCCTGTTGTGTTGCAGACATATAAACTGTTTTACAACAGTTTATAGATGATAAAGTCAAAATGTATTTTACAGGCTTTAGCTAATAAAATAATTTTGTGTTTGGTCAAATGAGTTGTGTTTGCAGGCTTACCTGCTATAGTGTGTTGACTTTGTTGGTTTGTGTGCCCACATCGTGTGGTCTCTTTCTACCAGAAACTATTCAGATAATATTAGATGCTGCTGACAAAACATCTGGATTTTTATATTTTTAAATTTAATTTTAACAACTACGGAAAGTTTTATTTTTAACTCTAAACCCAAATAGACTTTGACAAGGATGCTGACTAGAAACTGCAGACAGTGAACAATGGCAGTGGAGTTGGTTGATGGGAGCTCACTACTCTTTACAGATGTATTTATTTTACTGATATAATTAGTGAACACTTGTCGAGTCAGGACATTTCTATTGGCAGTATTGACTGAAGTTAAGCTTAACGTCAGGTGGAGTTTTCTTTTCTTCTCTGGTGTTCATAAGAACCTCTTAAGCATGTAAATGTTTTCTTAAAGGTCAGAACACTTCTTCCTGCTTTGTCAAACATCATTTTAAATCTCTTCTCACTAGATGAAAATATCACTGACAAATCCAAACTTGATAAAGGTCTGAGGACTGAAACGCTGTATCTCTAATTAAGTTTAATTGAAAGTAAGAGGACGTGTGCTAGAGTTAATTTCCTCCTAAGTACCTGTCTACAAGAACCTTTACAGTCAAGATATAGACGTTTGTAAAAGTGCTACTGATGCTCATAAGGCTTTTATTCAAGAATTTGTTGAGGGGCATTCTGGCAACACCAGCTTGGTATTCATTTATCTGTATTATCTGACTGATAGTTTTGGATAAAGATGGGACAGAACATTCTTCATTACGTGACATTAAAAGGAAGTTTTATTTGTCATACTTGAAACAAGTAACGTTTCAAACCACAAGTACATATCTAGACCTGCTGTCCTCCTGCTCGGCTCATTAAAACCTGTCTGGCATCTGGACGAGCTATCGTCTCTCCTGAGTCCGACGTATTTGCCTCCACAGGTGCTGAAGGAGCAGATGGTGATCATGCAGCCCATCTGCTCCTGATGTTCACTTTACTTTTAAAACATTTAATTTTGCTGTGTTTTTAACCTGCTGTTCCTCCACCACTGTGTTTTGCTGTGGCTGTGACTGAAGATGTGACTAAAGCAAAGTATTTCTTAATGATACCTTCATTAAATAATAAAACCTACACTACAGTATACAAATTAAAAAAGGAATCCATTTATAGGGAAAGAAAGCTAGAAGGGAAAAAAGAAAAGAGAAATAGGCAGTGCTTCTGTGCTGCCTTCTGATATGTAGCAACATGCTTGGTCTCCTTTGTAAAGGACACACATTTCAAGGTGTGGGGCGTCACCTGCTGGTTTGCATTAGATCAGCTTGAGTTGCTGCTTATGGTCGACGCCATCTTTAATATTTGGATGCAGGACCTTCCAAATAAGGAATACAGGTGCCTTTCATCTGTGCTCAACGTGCTGGAAACAATCCCCTCTGCCCTGTACTAAAGCTAATGCTAGTTTGTTAAGGTTAACATTAGCTACTTTAGCTATATTATGCTAACGACACTGATATCAACCCTCCATCAAACCCAGTAAAGCAGTGAGCCCATCAACCCCAAACTGCAACAGTAACTGGGATTAGTAAATTCAAAATGAATCCCTTACACTACTCTGAACTGGATAAGTAATACCATTTCTGCAACAGGTTTCTAAGTAGTGTGTTAATGCACAACATTGGTTTTGGGTGAACCATAAACACAAGAAAATCTGATTCTGTGGCAAAGACAGATAAGAACTGCTGACAGTGACTGCCGTCTTATGTAATACACCATTATATGTCATGAATCATATCTCTTAAATAGTTAAATGTGCATATTTTGACTTTACATTGATGAGGCATGTAGATAATGTATAATAATATCCTTCTTTTATCATTTAACTGTCCAAACTGCTGCATATTGTAGCTCAGACACAACAAGCTCTCTGCTTGTGGTATTTTAAAATGTCCATCCTCATTTGGGTTGTGTCAGCAAGCACCACCATAAGTCACCATGCAGTCCCCCCCCCCCAACAAATTCATGTTTTTTTGTTTTTCCACGCTGAAATAACTCCTGTCCACTGGTCCCTGATAATTCCAGCATACGTGACATTATCCCGTGCATTGTCCTGTAACAGACTGTGACAAAAACCCGTTAGCAGTCAGACAAAAGGTCTGGTGGGAAGCCAGCAGCGTGAAACTAACTCCTCTAGACACATACAGTATTGTCGGCGTGGTCATAACAAGCAGGAGCTGTTTACATTAACGAGTTTGGACATGCTAGCCACGCTGCATGCTGCTGCTTCAGTGTCTGCCTGTTGCTGTTGTCATCTGAAAACATGGTGACTGCACCTTTTTTTTTTTTTCTTCATAAAGAGGTGTATAAAAACCCATCAGATGAGTTCAGAAATGTGCTGCCTTCAAGCTGTAAACAGCTCATGTCTAGGTTTTCACCTGACAATAATAGTAAGGAGAGAGAAATATCATCAGAGAGGAAGAAGAAGGTGGAATGACTCCTCAGGACAGCGGGTGTCTTTGCAGATGAGGGTGTGATCCATGTAACCATCGTTCCTCCTCACAAACATTTTAAATGCTCTCAACAGGAGAGGATTAATTTTATGTTTTTAGGTCAGTACTTTTTTCTGTGTGTGCTTTTGCTCTTAAGAGATATTAGTGAAAATGCTGTCATTGGGTTAATCTCAAACTGAAACACTTTTTTAGATTTTTAGCTAAATTGCAGATGGTATTACTGTCATGTCAAAATTTACACAAAAAAACCTTCACAGCACATGAACCTCGAATGGATGACTATTGGCTTTCTCTGGGATTTATTTGAATGTCGTATGTAATGGTTGTAATTTCCACAGGGATTGGGATGGACATGTCCTCCAGATTCAGGAAAATCCTAACTATTGTAATTGGTACTTATAGAAACTCCAACATCCAACGTAACATTAACTCCACTGAGTGCTCACTTCATTAATCTGATAAGCTGTGACTCCATATGGGACTATGTCTGCAATTTTGGGCTGTTTGAAATAAAAGTTGACAGTAGTGAGAGAAACGTGGTCGTCAATCCAAAAACAATGTTCCTAGATCGCACTGTATGAATCATCTACCGCAACTGCTTTGAAGCTTTTGGCAACCAAAGACAGCCTGAAGCGAAACTCTGACAGCGTCACAAATTTAAGACCAAATTCTCACAGTGTAACAGCTGCTACAACCAGAATGCAACATATAATGACATAGCCGTGATATTTCTTTACGGTTTTTTTGGATAAAGTTTAGTGAGAAAACACTTCATAGGGCCGTTTCCACTACAGGAACTTTATGTAATTTTATGGGGCCGTGACTGTTGGTGCATGTCTCCATAGCAGGAACCACCCCTAAAAGGACGAGCTCCCAGAACTTTTACGGGGGCAAAACAAGTCCCTGCCTCGGGGTATGAACTCCAAGCGGCCCCAAAAAATTCCTTGATGGAGCTTGAGGTTGACTCGGTGCTGATTGGGTATACTCAAAGCCTGATGTGACATCAACAGAAAGCGCCAAAATAAGTGCCTATAAACTGTTGCAGAATGATTACGTCACCTCCAGAGTCCGGTGGGTCCTATCAAGGTCCGACTCTGCAATGGAGACAACAGCTGAGATGACGTTCCTATAAAGTTCCTTCTAAATTTTACCTGGAACTTCCTTAATGGAAAATGGGACTCATGACGCATATGAAAATAACAGAGGTGAACCTTGAATAGTAAGTATGGTTAAATCACAAATGTTTGTTAGCTGTATGAAAAAGGGAAAACTTTCATGGCTGAGTCTAAAAGTCACTTCCTTGCTTGCTCATTCACTGCTCCCAACGTAACAGGCACTCATTTGTTTACTCAATAGTGAGTCGTAAGCTGAGATTTCAGACAACTCATCATCATCATTTTGTGTCACCATCTGTCATCTGTGGAGTTACACAACAGTACTTTTGGCATTTGTGAAATGCAATGTATTGCATTATGAGATTGTTATCTGAAAGTAGTGTAAATGCTATGAACACAATGGCTGTGTCTGTCTTTACTACATAGTGCACCACATTTACCTTTATTGTCATTGAAAGCAATTCTTATGGTATCATAAGTAAAAAAAGTAAGAAGATGCTTATAAAAGATAAAATAAATGGAGTTATTAGTACTAAAACTAACTAAGTACTAAACTAATTAAAACACATAATACACACAAACAAAACACTTGCTACCATCATGCATGATTCCCCTTAATATTACACTTAAAAAATTTTTGTTGCAGTTATACAAGATCAGGTTTCTGGAGCATTTAGAGCTGTTATTGCTTAAGAATAAAAACGGTTGTTTAAACCTGCTTGTCCACATTTTAAAGATGCAAAAACCATCGACTCTACAGCTGATGGCGACAACACAAAATGATGACAATTAATTAGGTGGTGTCAGAAATCTTGATTTGCTGCTCACTATTGAGTGAACTCTTTAGCGTCTATTATATAAAGGAGCATAGTGAACGTTAAGAATAAGGGAGTGATTTTGTACACAGCTACTTTATTTTATAGGCTGATAAACAGGAAGTAGTTATCGGACATAGCCCATAAATCAAGGCTATAAGCTCCAGATTTAGATGCTGCTTCCACAATTGAGTCCTCAAATGGTTTTATCATCCTTTAACTTTAAAACAATCCTCAAGTGATTTTTTTCCCTGTTTATACCACTAAATTTTCAGCTGACTCTCGTTCTTTGGCCCCAGACATGATTTTGAGCAGAGCTACTTCTCTGATGATGATTTATGACAAAGCAGGGCGAGGTCACTTTAGAAATTAGTGATGTCAGTGCAACACATCTCCGGCCCAGTGTCTGCTGCATTTCCACGTGTGACGGCACTTATTTCCACGTGAGATTCTGTCTTTACACTCTGCCTGCCTGCCTGTCTCTACGACCTCACCATACATCCTGTTGACGGACAAAGTCGACTGACACGTTACAGACACGGAGAGGACTCAGGTGTTCGTTATGTAACAACTGAAGAGGCAGCCGGTAGAGGAGAGTTTATGAGGCCTCATCTGATATAGTTCTGCACAGGCTTCATCTATCAATCTATAAATAAACCATCTTTACCATCATTACAGTACACTGATGTTATACTGTGAACTGCATCACATGTAGTAGGAACCTTTTGCTCCAGAAAATATATTAACCTATTAAATAATGTGTCAACAGAGTGAGAAGAGTTAGAAAATCTGCTGCCCCTGTAGTCACACCAGACGGGGTTTGTGAAGAAGATAAACCAGATTTAAACTAGTTTTTTAGGTTTTACAGCTACTCTTTAATTGAAATTGTGTTAATTTGAGATTTTATGATCACTGAACATCCTGTGAATGCAGCTTTGTGGCCATTTTGGCAACAGTCACATTTTATCACTGAGAAATCCTAGCCATCAGAAATTCGTATTATTTCCTATTTTAATTAAAACTAGAGGGCCAAAGTGAATAATTTCACTCCTTATATTACAGCATGATGTTAAGTTAACATCATGCTGTAATATAATGCCTTGTTAACATTGTTAACATTGTTAACAAGGCATCATTTCCAATTTGTTGCCTCAAGGTGCTGTAATAAAGACTTTGGACTAACATTAAAAATGAACGGTGACATAGATGCGAAATGATTGCAAAGGAAGTGATTCATAAGAAGATGCATAACTTAGCAAGGAGTTACGACCCTCCCCTGGGGCTCTCATCTGAACATTTTGTTCATGCAACATGAGGTTACAGGAGAACTCTGGCTCCTCCGCTGTGAAGCTCTGCAGCTCTGGAGCTACCAATCCTCACTAACTAGGATGAAGCTCACAGTACAACTCTAAAACTCTCTAAAAGGTTTACAAATTGCAGCCACAACCCAGAGCACAGAGAGCTTAGCTGGATATGAATCCTGTAACAAACACCAAGCAACACTCTCCTTGAACAGAGATCGTGCGCTAAGCTGTGCAGCTCTCATCACCTCTCCATACAGTCGCTGACTAAAGTCCTGGTTATCCTCAGGTGTAATCATGTGCTGTAATGAGACTACACAAATCTTGTCAAGGTAAACCTTTGAATCCTCCCATTAGAGTGGGGTTAACGAGGTGAGGAACAAGTCTTGTGAATGTTTAGAGCAGTTCTCTAAAAAGGACCATACCGCACTTTTTGTAAGTTGTATCTCATTTTATTTACAACTCATGTTTAATTTATGCAGCTTTTTTTAGTTAGCGATTTAGGTTTTTTAATTTTTAAATGCTGTAGACTATTTTTCTAACCACTGCTTATTTCTTTTTTGTCTCCTTGATTAATTATGTTTATATTCTACTAATTTGTTTTGAAAGTTAGTGATGGTAACGTGCCAAAAAACACAGCACCGCTCCAACAAAGGCAGTGAAGAAGCAAACGTGGACTTAAACATGATCTAAAATATGTTTAAATATCAGTGTTTGCTTTCCTGAAAAATGTACACACACATTATTTAGATCTCTGGGATAATTTTTATTTTGGTGAAATGTAAATGTTTATTATTCAAGAAAAACCCGCACACAGCTCCTTTAACCAGCTTATTATCTTTACAGTAACAGTGTTCTCCAAATCAAATGTTGGCGCCTGTAAACCTTCTTAATGATAATATGTTGGCTACAGTGGCCTCCGTGTTGATTTGAAGAAAAGCTTTGGCGAAAGTTCAAGAAGGAAAATGTCTCCATTCTAGGGAGGATCTTGTCCTAATATTCCTTTTTATTATTATATATATAATTATTTGATTTGATTATTAATTTCCGTTGCGTTTCATTGCTCTTATCTCTTTAATTATGGTTTGTGTATTCTTCTTTGCCCTGTCTTGTGAAGCACTTTGTAACTTGGATTTTGAAAAAGTGAAAATGATTATCTCCCATCTTCATGCCTACACTTTACAGAGATTTATTCATATTGATGAAGACTAACCGCTAAAAATCTGTCTGTCGCCAACATCAATAAATACTGTTATACACTTCCAATTGCTCTCTCCTTATTGAAATGGCACTGACGCACACAAACAGATCCATCACTATTTGGTTAGGGGCAAAAATCACATTTTCCTCCCACAGAAAACAACCAACAAGAAGGAAATGCCACATTAAATAACGATGTGGTGACAAAAATGGCCATCTAGTCTGAATTATCAGGTGAAAATAATTAACAAAAAACAAACACTAAAGAAAGATTTATGGACAAAAAACTTGCTCTATCTTTTATATAGAGTACACATGCATCATAGGTTAAGTAGTACACACACACACACACACACACACACACACACACACACACACACACACACACACACACACACACACACACACACACACACACACACACACACACACACAGGTTCAGGGCATAACTGAGGCATTTTTAGAACATTTGGTCTCCCATGAATCACTGCTGCCCTTCAGCTGAATGAGAGGACATCTCACTGATTACATCAAAATAAACACACACGACCATATCAAGTCACGTTACGGAGGCACATGTAAAAACAGAGAGACTCATATTTTCAGTCACATGAAAAAAAAAAAACTTTCTAGGTGTTGTTCTGAGGCTCCAAAATATGTCAAGGCTTTCAGGGTAAACTTGGGCTTACCAGTACATGTAACCATGATTTATCAATAAGAAGCTCACAGGTCAGCTTTTTTAATTTTTTCCCCCCACATTTTTTACAGTGTGGGTAGTAATAGCAAAACACTGCAAGAAGCTCCATTTGTTAGGTGAAACTTTGAGGAGCAAACAACATATATATATATATTAAATAAAGAGCTGCCGTGTCCTCTGCATCCTGCTGACTGCGCCAGTAGTCAATTTCAGAGGAATTCAGACTCATTAGCCTGTGAAGCTTTCATTACTGCAAAATAACAGAGAAGAGAAACAGCGGTGGCAGAGGCTTAAGAGAGGTTAGACAAGCTGGTGTCTGACCAAAACAAGGTTGTTAGTTTGAATCCTGAGGCCTGCGGGGGGAAATCTATATGGGAAATGGAAAAGACAATTATCTGTCTTCCCATCAACAGTTACAACTAAATTGGAGACGCATATCTGGTCCCAGTGGAGCTGCGGAGGAGGACTGTGGTCACACTGGGCAGCTCGCAGGTATGAATGTCTGCAGTCACCACAAAAGCCTCTTATTGGTTCTGGATAAGTCTCATATAAAGTTTTGAAATGAGCCAGAACTCAGATTACATGTTGTGGGTACAAAATCCATATTAGGATTTTTTATTTCTCATAAAATTATATAATATAGAATATTCTTCATTCCTTGGGAAATTTATGAGACAGAACCATAAATTACTCGTCCTGTTTTCGTGTGTTTTGTTACATGAAAAAGGTTAGTGTGAAAAAAAGTTTGGTTTTTGGCAATCCTTTAAAAACAAGGTTTTGGTCAGCGGTTAATTTTAGTGTTTGTAGCGTGCGACCGGGAACGAGAAATGTGCAGAAAACAGAGAAGAGCACACACACACACACACACACGCATGTAAAAGTCATCGTAATAAAATAAAAAATCTAGGTTATATAATGGCCAGACTAGTCAGAACAAACATTGCTTTATCTTGTATTATTTTCATCTATGCTTTAAGACAAAGTGGCACCTCCAGTTCACACACACACACACACACACACACACACACACACACACACACACACACACACACACACACACACACACACACACACACACACACACACACACACACACACACACACACACACACACATAGCAGTCCCTGGGTCTCTGCTCTTCAGCTCAGTAGCCAGATCTGCCTTGGCATCATAAAACGATTGTGGCATCTTGGTATTTTCTGGCCGTCTGTCCTGCACTCTTGTATAACAGATCCCTCTAGGCTGTTATTTTCAAGTTCTACAATGGGTCACTTGTTGGGAGAGGACACAGGACACTGGTGTGTGTGTGTGTGTGTGTTTTGTTTTGGGTTTTTTTTGCATAATAAATTCAATCCTTTACTTTGCATCACAGTGAAATCGCAATCAAATAAGGTTGGCAGAGAGGATGTACGTCTGCGCTCTGTTTGTGCTGTACATGTTGGGTAGTCATCATCCGCTGGGTGGTGATTAACAGAAGAGTTCTGGCTCCCGGCAGTAGGTTATTACCATATAAACAGCAGTACTGCAGGATCACAATGTCCAAAAACATAGTGTTTTTTTGGGGGGGGGTTTTAGTGGGGGTTAGCCTGCAAAAACCATGTGTTTTTCCTCTGATTCCCAACAACAACAACAACAACAACATGCTTGGTGGCATCATCACACAGGAAATTGAACTTGGACTCTGAATGTTTATTTTCCAGCTGGGCACACTCGATTAATTAGTGGAAGGACCATGGCTGTGTGGACGGCTGTATCGGCCTGTTTGACACTTTGATCCAGACTGAAACATCTCAACCACGGAAGAGAGGAAGAACGGAGCATATTGATCGATTTGCAGCATACTTAAATATACATACAGGTGGACCACTTATCCCCTTAGAGGGAAGGGTCACTGCAAATCAATACAAAGTGGCTCTGAGTGATCACCTTTATTCTATGATCCATCCTGATGGGAGAGGGCTCTTGCAGGATGACAATGCCCCCGTACAAAGGGCTCGAGGGGTCACTGAATAGTTTGATGAGTATGAAATGAAGTCAATCACATGCTATGGTCTTTACAGTCACCTTATTTCAATCCAACTGAACACCCATGGGAGATTTGGAACCAACATGTTAGACAGTGCTCTCCACCGCTATCATCAAAACCCCAAATGAAGGGATATCTTCTTGAAGAATGGTGTTCAACCTTCCAGTTCAAAGACTGTGGGATCAAAACCAAGAAGCACTAAACCTGTTCTGACAGCACATGGTGACCCCAAGACACTTTATGTTGTTTTGGTCACCCATCTGCATATATATGTATTCTAGTCTTTGGGTGTAGTGCCTGGATATTGGCTCTAGAAATTCCGCCGTCCACCTTCCACCCATGTCAGTCTGTTTGCTCTATTAAACACTACAAACGAATCCATGAGCTTCAGTCTTTTCTCTTTGATCTGAGAAGCACGTGATTCAGATGAATGTTGCAGGAAGATGCACGAAGACTTGCCAGGGAATTTTGTACATATGTTCGTGTTGCCTAGAGGATGACTCCTAATGATCCTTTGGTGAGCCCATCATGATTTCACCAGCAAGTCAAAGTTTGAGGTTATCCTGTCAAATATCTACTAGATGTACAGACACAACATTGCATACAGAGAGGTACACTGTTATTCTTAGATTATCATTGACTTGACTGAAATTTCTGAGCAACTATTCAACAAATTGTTATGAGATTTGCCACAGACAGCCACAGGTCCCACATGACATGTTCTAATGACCTAATGTGTCATTTGGTTTTATTATTCATTGTCCATGGCTGACTCTGTTGTCTGCCCTCCGACAGGCTTTTGAAGTGTGCCAATCGATCCACATGACAGATGACAAACTGTGATACTTTCTAAGTGTCACAGCTCACAGGTTGTCGATAGCTTGTCAATTGCGTCCTGAGTCGTTAGAGCCCATTGTTACTTGAGTTTCATGTGATTGTTTCAGTAAAGCCAGTAAAGAGCTGTTGTGATGACAAACAGTGTGCAGCCTTGTGGTTCCTGAGGTCTGCTTTGCTGCTGCTGTCTGATTTACAGCTGCAGCCTTCAGGCCTCAGGGACAGAAATCTTGGTTGGCTGAAACCTCACTGTGTAATAAAAAAAGGCAAGATCCCAGAAAACTGGATAGAAAAAAACTAACTATTTCCATGTTCTGCCAGTTTGAATATATACCTTGTTTTGTTGGATACTCTGGAGCTCGCAACATGTGATTTAAAAGATACTGAAGGTAGCAAAGCTGTTGATGATGATAACTCATTTTAAATATATCACACAGCCATGCAGACCTAAAAAAAGGAGTGTATGAGTGTGCTTATATCTGCGTACACACAGTGTGGTTCAGTCGATGATCTTCCAGGAAACCCTGCGCGTCTGTTTGCTGATACCGGTAGATTGTTGTAATTGGCGGCAGTCTTTGTGAAGTGATGACAAGATAAGTGGATGCTGGAATGCTCAACCTTCAGGCTCCAGGCAGTATGAATGTAACGTAGGCTATCTGACTGACACATATGACGAATGTTGGATACAGTAAAAAGTTTGAGGAGTTTTACTGGCTTTTGTGTGTGTGTGTGTGTGTGTGTGTGTGTGTGTGTGTGTGTTTGTTTTCATTTGTCTTTGAAGTCGTAACCTGGGCTTGACAAACCCCTGCATGTCCCGTTTTCACATTTCCTGTTCTTATATATTACACATACAGTATATCAAGGTGCAGCTGTTTCCCACGGTTACCAGTAGACCAAGGTGGTGCCTCAAAGGGGGAAATGGCGCAATACATTAAGTGATGGTAAGCCTTTGATTTCCAGTTTGCTACGACCCAGCTCACTAAGGGGAAAGGGGAAGAAACATAAAATCAGATGCAGCTGGTAAAATAAAGTTATTTGCAAGGAAGCTTGATCGTTATTAAAGTACAAAAACAAAAAAAAAGCAAACTACAAAAGGAAAAAGGGGCCTGTAGGTGCTGTTCATATCAACTATAACCAAAAGAGGACTCTGAAACGACAAGTTACGACTAACTTTATCTAAAAGAAACTAAAATAACAAAGAAACCCTTATTATCTAACTTGTACCAAAAACCACAAACAGTCAAAACAGCTCCTGAGCTCCTTTGTTACAGTGTCTAACAAAGGAAGTTCTCACTGTGCGTTATCAGTAATCATTAAAAAAACAAAAAAAAAACAAAGCTAGCCCAGTTCTCAGGTAGTTAACCACTTCTAACTAGTTTCACAAACAACAGATACCTAACAATCTTAAATAAAAAACAACGAGACGCATGGTGGCGAGCCGTTCACAGAATCCGAACCGACCTAACTGACAAGCTAGTTTCATTTTCCCCCAACTGCATCCAATCAAGATCACTGAGGTCTGTCCAAACCCACAATTCATCAAGTCTACAAGTCTAAAGAAAGTCTGCTCTAGGCGCAGACTTCAAAAGACTTCACTCCGATAATTACACGTAATCCTGCAGCAACAGGCTATGAAGTGACAATTTAAAGTATACTACTATTATTAATAAGAATAAGACGCTGTTAAAATAATAACTGATGACCTTTTTCACTGTTGTTGGGATGTATTGAGGTATAATGTAAATACAGGATAATCAGCCTGTAGGCTAAATAATGTGGATTTATTTATGATAATCTGCTAAAGTAGACAGGTCACGGTTAGTTTATGTTCTCAGTAAGGACTTAATGTAAATATCAGCATATAAAGGGAAAATCTCACTGAGCACTCTGACCAGATTTGTTGAGAATAAATCAGCGGACATACACATATCTAAGCCATTAAGAGTTCTTCAGAAAGACACTTTGATATATATTACAATGTCAGGAATTTCAATTTATCTCCATGGAAACACTGGAGGGTCTTCAGTCATGTTTCAGAGCGCATTTTTATCCCCTTGCAACGCAGCACCCTCGCAGACATGACGTGATGATGTTGAACATGTCACAGTAACTGTCTGTAAAGGGTTCATACTGCAGATATGGAGGCTGGACATTTGGATTCAGCCTACATACAAACAGAAAATGAGCATTAAAAAGTATTTTACACACAGGGTCGGGGTCAACTGCAGCCATAACAATGTTGCTTTGTCATTTTGTAAATAAATAAATACTTTCAAACACTCATTCATACAATACTTTTTCTGTTTTCAGTTTAACACTGTAATTCACATTCATATTCATATTGAAAACATCTGGTTGTTTTGTTATATATAAACCAGATGTGTTTAACTTTGCTCTGATTAAAATGTAACTATTTTCAATCTGTTTCCCTTAATCTATCTCTATTTCCAATATGAAGGATTAGTGTTTGTATAACAAATGTCAGTTGTATTGTGTTTCAATTAAATATACTGATACTCATGGAAATGCCACTGTAGGTTTATTAACCCTCAAGAAAAAAAACACACCTTTAGACAACGACCACTTTGTGTAGAGCAATAACTACAAAGTGAGTGTACAGGTTTTAAACCAGAGTCTTTGTAACTAAGGCTTTACATTGTGTTGTCATCTCAGAAACCTGCACTGTCCTGTAGTTCCTGAGAATATAAAGAACAAGTTTAAAGCTTTTCTTTACTTTGTTGCCCCATGTGGTGGTGAAAGGTAATGTCTGAACATCTCTATTTTGAACAAACTGTCCATCAAACTTGCAACCAACCATGTGGACAAACTTCTCTTTGTGGACGTGCATATAAAACACCACTATACACACACACACACACACACACACACACACACACACACACACACACACACACACACACACACACACACACACACACACACACACACTGAAGCACTTTTGCAATTCCTGCATGTGCATGCACACAAAATTAATACATCACACACACACTTACCACACAAGTAGGCTGCATGTGCAATGAATGTACAGTCAGACAGAGAGAGAGAGAGAGAGAGCATAGTCAGGATTTAGCAATGAGATCACGTGTGTGTTCTGCCAAGCAGCCGTGACATGACGTTATGTAACAAAAGAGAAACACAAACACACACACACTTCCACACACAGGAACTCTGTTAAACTGTCCAACATGTAGACTCTGGGGAACAAGTGAGAAATACAATCTGGTGAGGATTCTGCTCCACAGTAACCAGAAAAAGTGTCCTGAAAGACACAGGAAACACAAAACAGACTCAACTATGTGCTCCTATGAACATAACTCCAACACCCATACAAGCAACAGTTGGAGACACAGCTGCACTCACTCACACCTGCGAAAAACTTCACGTCATTTAATAAAAACAACCCTCATAAGAATTCAGTTGGATGTGCGTTTCCAAGGGGGATTTGTTTTTTCTTCTTAAATCACACATAATCTAGCTGTTGATGTTACGCCCACAGGAAGAATAATATTTGGCTTTTTTTTTTATCATGAATTTTAAATGCACAGTTCAAAACATTGGCCCGGAGCAGCAGCTGGCCATGACCCCAGACACCCTTAACAGTCGAGTATTAAGTTAAACACACAAACACAAGTTTTGTTACGCTGCCGGGTGTTAAATACAGAAATAGGCATCAGACAGTAGGAGGACAGTGATATTTCTGACGCCTCCGAGATAGGAGAAGCGTTGTGTCTGTGTTTATTATATTAATTCAAGGACACATTGCTCCAAGCTTCCATAAGCTTTGATTTAGTTTATTTTCGTGCTTGTGGATCACACGCCTGTGTCAAAGGCAGCTTTGGTGTGTGTGTGTGTGTGTGTGTGTGTGCGTGTGTGTGTGTGTGTCTGAGTATCCTGCGTGCTTTTGTGTGCCACGTGTCTTTCTGTCGACAGTTATTCCCGTCCGCAATACTTCATCGTGTGACAAACCTACACTGTGAGTCCGTTTTTTTTTTTTTTTAATCAACACCGGTGGTCATGTTGTAACAGGCCGTCCACTAACTCTGCCAAGGTAACAAGTTACTGTGAAAGTTTTACACCTTGACTACAAAACAGTGAAAGTAGCCTATCAGCAGCACCTGCCATCAAGCTCCAGTCATTGTTACATTTTAAATGACTCAGTGTAATATGAAAGAAGTTGCATTTAATGACGAACCTACAGAGAATAATCTCTCAGAGCATGAAGCTAAAGCACCTAAATTACAACAAGCAAATCATGAATCAGTAACATTAAGACTGAGTACAGTGCAAATGGGCAATGGGTCAATAAAAATGGACAGATTCTATAAAATCTATAAGACTTGAGGCATCAGAGCAGTCGATAAAACAAGTTACCAGCAAATCAATCAGTAACATTCATAAAATCCATAAAAAGAATCTATAAAACTTGGTGCTCTTGGCAGTTAATAAGATCAAATAAAATCTTGAAAGGCTGTCTGATAGAAGTATGTTTCAAGAAGAGATTTAAAAGAGATGTTTAGCCTCTTAAATGATTTTGGTTTTATGACACATTTACCGTTTTACATTTCCCTCTGCTTAGTGTTGCTTTATCATATTTGTTTCTTTTTGTACTTGAGTACATAGTTGGCTGCTGAATTAGTGACATCACACTTCTCTTTTGGTAACATGCTGGCAGATTTTAGTTAGATTTTGCGTCTGTCAGCTTGTTGTTGGGTGCATCTGTCATCCTAGTGGCTAAACAAAATCCACTGATGCAACTTTAAAATCATTGAAGTAAATCTGTTAGATGGAAGAATGAAAAATATGTCTGGTGCAGACAGGATGTTATTAGAAATGTTACGTGTTTGGGCATTATAGAGATAAAAAAAATGTTGCCATTAAGATTATGTATTAAAAAGAAGGAAAGTTGTCATTGCCAAGTTAATATGTTAGATTTAATAATGAAAAAAAAAAAGTGCGATGTAAGGTCTTTAGGCATTAGAGATAATAAAAAAAAGTGGCAATTAAAGTCATGTATTAAAAAATATAAAGTTTTGATTGCAGGATTTATATTATATTATGGGTCAATATGTGCACTTCCTGCTTTGGGGCCACAATAGAAATGTATATCAACACTGCACTGTTCTAGTGTGACACACTGAGCCAATAGAAAAGGAATAAACATTGTAATATATTCTAACTGTACCAGTAAAACTACAGTACCGGTTCTTGCTACTGATGTGTTGGATCCATGCATGGCTCCACAAAACAATGTTAATGACAGAGTGACTTTCTGCTAGAAGGATTTGGACACATTCACAGGAATATGTAGAGAGAGAGAAGAGCTATTATAAAAGTTACATTAAAACTGTCACAAGGATAAAGTAATAATACAATATTCAGTTGTCATAATCTGACACAGCTAAGCTCAGAAGAAATGAGCGTACAGGGTCAAAAGCAAACAGCAAAGAGCTCAACACCACTGAAGGCCACAACAAAGCACACAGACCATTTTTTTAAGGGATACAAAACAACCTGTGACAACAACCTTAATAGATAAGCATGAACACCATTGAGCTTGTCACCATCTATATCAATAAATCCAGCACAACAATACAGCCAGCACACGGACCAGCTGCACAAAGGTAGGATGATAAAATATGGTTGCACTCACCAAAACTGACAGCTCACCTGAAGAGAGGTCATCTGAGCAAACTTCTGATGACTTTGAGGATGAAATCCTGTAGCTGCTGAATCAGCTGGCTTTGGAAGGGCAGTGTGGCTGATAAGCTGAGTCATGGCTGTCCCGTGATATTGCAAATCGAAGCTTTTATCCTGTTCAAGGTGGAAAAGTTCCTCTCTGACTCAGCTGTCGTCATTGGAGTTGTTATGATCCTTTTCAGCGTTGAGGTTGCTTTCATGGATATACGTTAACAGTGACAGGACCATTTTTAGGAATATGATGCTCAGTGTGGTGGTACAGAGTGGTCAGGTCAAAGTTCAAATTCTCCTTGTTTCCTACAGGTTATAATTTCACACCACAGTCCAGTTCAGATGTAGGGAATGACAGGATAAACCAGCTCTGCAGTGATCAGGTGGTCACCATGAAAACCTCTGTTCCACCTGAGATATATGACTGTCGCATACACACATAGTCACGGAAATATTCAACGGATTCACTCAAGGCCCTGCAGTACTGCTTCACATTGTCCACACAGTTTGAGCATGTATCTGTTTTTCTCCACATGTTTGTTATGCTGCTCAGTTGAGCGCCTGTATGCACTGTCAATTTGGGCATCAACATATTTGACTGGTTTCATAAACAGGGTTCAGATTAAGCCAGTAGTCCTTAATTCAGACTAGTTAAAATAGAACATTTAAGTGGCTTGAATTTGGCTTAGTTAGTCTGTGACTATGGAGTCCTGGAGTAAGGTAAGTAAGACTAAATGAGAACACCTGGGTTAAACTCTTATTATCTTAAGTGAGAGCACATGCTGTTGGTCTCCGGGTGGTCATAAAAACCAGGAATGGAATAGAAAACACAATTACTGGTGTGAATCTTGAGACCACATAATGGCAAAAAAACTTAAGTGAGTATGAACAAATGCTTTTAAAACAAAATGTGTCAAACCATCCCATAATTAAAAACCATTACTGCTGCTACTGAGCTAAATAAGAGGAGTGGTTGGGCTGCAATTTGCAGTGAGTTCAATGCAAGTGAAAAGGTAACCACAAGAATAGTACAACAACTTCAGGTGAGATATCCTCATAATTATCAGTATTTTTATAGACTGTGGAAGAACCTTAAACTGGCCCTAAAAAAAGAGAGTGAAGACATGAGAAGGGAGTGATTTACAACTGGTGGTGGGCCTCCCCAGTGACCTGCTGTCTGGAATAACAAAGCACCAGCAACCTCTGGATGGAATACCAGACAATGATCATTTGGACAATTCAGACGAAGACCTGAGCACATATGGTAAATAAAGAAAATCAACTAAACTAGTTACTTCTTTTGGTAAATACAGTATATTCAACTGTCTGTGTCAATCTTTATTCTTCTTTTATTCTAAGGACAATCATTTTTTATTATTTGTGGTTCTTACAGTGTTCTTTTTTTCAGAGGAAAGCAATATGAACAAGGTTGGAAGAGTCGGTTGACAGTGAGTGTGCACCCTCCACATCGGCTGTACCATCAATGAGTGAAGGTGCTGCTACCAGATGACCATCCATGAAAAGTTAGCCAGAGAATTTCATGAGCAGAAAATGAAATATCTGAAGGAAGAACATAAAATGAGAATTCAACAGGTTGAATTGGAAATTAAATTGGAGGAGAGAGCTATGATGGAAAAAAGATACAGTAATGAGTCAATTGTGAATACCAGCCACAATGAACTATATGAATTGTAAAAAATAAATGTTTTGTTATGTGGATATTTATGTGCATAAGTATTTTAGTCAAACACAAACCAGCCTTGTGGTTTATTCATTTAATTTTGCTGCATACTACTTTAACTTTGTGCAGCATAAACAGTATCAAAGCAAAAATAAGGCATAATGAATACATTCAATTTCAATGCATCTTGTCTATCTGAAGTGCTGCAAAGTGAAAGCAACTCTGTGTAAGTCCTCGCTGGTCATTGTCTGCCTCAGCCATGGGCACATCTGCTTGATCCTGATCCTCCTGATCCGGGTAGCAACAATGTTTGAAAACACCAAATTAGGAGTGCATACACCCTGAAAATTGATAGAAAGCCAATTCTTACAGTTCCTGTACTCCTCAGCATCAGGCATTGATGGACGTTTGATGGGAAATTGCCCATATTCATATAATTGCACTTTATAGCTGGCTTGGCGTGCAGCATCAGGAAAATTGATGTAAACACTCTGAAGTTCACAAATGGCTCTACAGACGTTGTGAACTATTCTGCAAACAGTTGCTTCACTGGCACCACACAAATCACCAATTTCATGATGAAAAATTCCAAATGCCAAAAAAACCTCAATGTGATCAGAACTTGGAGAGAAATGGGTGTGGGCCTTCCCAGTGGAAAGTCTAGGCTCAATATATAAAATCAAGTAAAATACTTTAAAACTATTAAAGAAGTGCAGTAGTGACTGATAGAAAAGCTTTCACTTAAAAATAAGTTTGCATCATTTACACTGAATACAGTAACACAGCGAGCATATTCATATTTCCCATGAACAACACACATTATGTTCATGGGAGGGGCCAGCCATGAACTAAAATCCTAACACACATGACATATTACAATTTAACAGCATAGATAATAAGTTATAGCAGATAACAATTTGAAAACTGAAAATAACATCATTAATTTGCAGTTAATTCTGGTGACATTGGGTGTGGCTCTGCCCCTCCTGCCCCAAAAGACCAGTTGCCAGTGATTCTAACCATTTCAAACACAGTGCCATCATCTTTAGAGGAATAGTTTGACAATTTGGGAAATATACTTATTCACTTTCTCTTAAAGAGGCAGGCAATGACGGTCATTTCACTCTCATACAAGGGCATTGACACAGGTTCCATGGTGTAATGGTTAGCACTCTGGACTTTGAATCCAGTGATCCGAGTTCAAATCTCGGTGGAACCTTCTCACTTTTGAGTCTGATTGTGAATTTGGCTCGGGGGGGGGGGGGGGGGGGGTGAGCAATCCTTCAAAAACAAAATGTTCAGTTGAGGTACACAAAACCACATAATTAAAAACAGGGAGTTGGTTTGAACCCCTTAGGAAAGACCAAGTTTCTCACCTTCACTGTAAACGATGCTAAAAACATAATTAATTATCAAGTTGCTGGGTAGTGGTTTTTGCTTAGTTTTCCATTGCCATAACACACCACATACTTGTGATAAACACTTTCAATTTGCTCTATTTCTATGTAAAACCTCCATTACTTTCTACTGCAAGAAATAAGTGCATATTGTGCATCATTGATTAAAACCATCACTGTTTACTCTAACTTTACTGTTACTTATTTTAACCACATCTCACACCCCTGACTGATATAAATATTTGGAAATACATCTTGTAAGGCAACTTGACATCTTCTAAACATTTCAGACCCAGCTGTATTATCCTAATTTGGGGAAGTACAGATACTGTACTCATTTTCTGTCCAAGGTTCAGATGAGAGCATACCACGCTCATGAAGGGGCAGAGTTGTGAATAATGGATGTGACCAGGGGCGAAGGGTCTGTGGTGTAATGGTTAGCCTGCTGGACTTTGAGTTCAGTAATCTGAGTTCAACTCTCAGTGGAGACGATAAGCTAATAGCTATGAAGTCATGTTATATCTAAATGTAATAGTAGGCAAAAGTAATGCTACATGAACAGTTTTATGGTGGACGTTCTAAAAAAGCTTAAATCACAAGTCTATAAAAACATAATCCATTACTTCACTGTCCATCTATACACTCATTACTTTAACCTTCGTGTTGTCCTCCCGGGTCAAATTGACCCCGTCTGTTTTGACTGTTCCTTCTTTCCTCCCTTACTTCCTTCCATCTGTCCTTCCTCCCTCCCTCCTTTCCTTCCTTCTTCCTCCCTTCCTCCCTCCTTTCCTTCCTTCCTTCCTCCTTTCATTCCTTCCTTCCTTCCTTCCTCACCCCCTCCTTTCCTTCCTTCTTCCTCCCTTCCTTCCTTCATCCCTCCTTTCCTTCCTTCCTTCCTCCTTTCATTCATTCCTTCCTTCCTTCCTCACCCCCTCCTTTCCTTCCTTCTTCCTCCCTTCCTTCCTCCCTCCTTTCCTTCCTTTTTCCTCCTTTCCTTTCTTCCTCCTTTCCTTCCTTCCCTCCTTCCCTCCTCCCTCCTTTCCTTCCTCCCTTCCTTCCTTCCTTTCTTCGTCACCCCCTCCTTTCTTTCCTTCCTTTCCTACCTTCTTCCTCCCTTCCTTCCTTCCCTTTTTCCTTCCTTCCTTCCTCCCCTCCTTCCTTCCTCCCTCCTTTCCTTCCTTCTTCCTCCCTTCCTTCCTTCCTTTATTCCTCACCCCCTCCTTTCCTTCCTTCATTCCTTTCCTTACTTCTTCCTCCCTTCCTTCCTTCCCTCTTTCCTTCCTCCCTCCTTTCCTTCCTCCTTTCATTCCTCCCTTCCTTCCTTCATCCCTCCTTTCCTTCCTCCTTTCCTTCCTTCATTCCTTCCTTCCTTCCTTCTTCTTCCCTCCTTCCTTCCCTCTTTCCTTCCTCCCTCCTTTCCTTCCTTCTTCCTCCCTTCCTTCCTTGACTCGAGGACAACAGGAGGGTTAAAACGACTCATACTTCCCCAAAAATATGGCTAAATACAACTAACAGTAGCTTCGTATTTAGCTTTATTTTTGCTAAAATATCAGATCAAAAGTGTATTTTATTCAGGGTTTACAACCAAACAACCTTCCAATCACAAGCTCACCTCTCTTATCCAAAAAAATGAGACCAGGTGTCAGTGTTGAAGGGGGAAAAGTGACAGGGGTAGATTTAAATAACTTCAACCACATCAGAGACATTTTTAGCCTGAGTGTGAATACCGAGCAATGTGATTAGAGCCCCGAAAATATATCTGACACAAGTGTAAATACATGTGAAGCATGAAGTCATTAAGTATTTATTTGTTGACCACTGGGAAGAATTTGATGACATAATGTTTGCGGACAGTTCGTCTTGTCTGTCAGCTGGAATCCACTGAACTTCACAAGCTGGTGATATCTGACGATGAAATAATGAAGCTCTGTTACATCCACAGTCTCCCTCCACTATGTTTGGCCGCTGTAGTTACTGAATGCTACTATAATATAAGTCTTATATCTTTTTTTAAAACTCACAAGGTGCTTCACTATGAGTAATATCTTACCTAATAACATGGAAAGAAAAAACCCTTAGGGGCTTTTATAGCATTTCAGGAAGACTAATAAAAGAAACCCCCTGTGAGAAATCAGAGTGAGCAAACAAAGCCAGTACACCAAAAAGGTTCTCAGTCCACATGCTCGGTACACGCCAAAGAATTTACACTGAGATGACACCCCATCCCCCCCCTCCCTCCCACCCACCCCACCCCCGCCTCTCACAGTTTGCTTTTCTAGACTCTGAGAAAGTTTTACACGTATTACATTTTCATGGTTTAAATAGTAACTGGTGACCTGTCAGCAGGACGTGGAAATACTTTCTCTGCTATGTTACAGATTGGGGAAAAAAATGCCTTCCACATCATAAGCAGCTCCCTTTAACACATCCATGGTTCCTATCAGTGCCTGGAGTCCTGCTCAGTGGCTGACCCTAACCTTTGACCTCTGACCTCACAGCAAGAATAACAAGAATTTATCTACTGGGGGAGAGAAAAAGTGAAACCTTTGAACTTCTTCCTTTTAAATACGTTTTTTTTTATGAGGAAAATGTGAAAGTTAAGCTGCACTTCATCAGAAAAAACAATTTAACATAAAATGTTATCACTAACATAAACTTATTTGACTTGTATTAAATAATTCCCTCTATTTTAAATATGTCATGTTTATTTTTTTAGCATTAATATTAATCATATTTAGTTATTTTTAAAAATGTGATACAGCTGAAAACTTTGGAAAAAAAATAGTAAGAACTTGTGTTGTTTCTAAGGTAAAAAATTAACTTTGATGCTTCACTTATAAGCCACTAATGACTAGAAGCCCTAATAAGGCCTAAAGGTGAAATACCAACTCTCTTGGCATCCATCTCCATGAGGAAGAAATGGTTAAAAGCTCCAAGAAAAGCTAGTAAGTGGAACTTTAGCTTGAATTGTTGTTTTTATTTTATTTTATTGTTAGTCTGTTTAATAACTTCTCCAATAGGCCTCATTTATAAACATTTAGAGGCAAGAAGATGCTGAGCGCCTCATTAAAATGCATTAAGCTTGTTTTGATGTTGCATTACAGTAATGGTCCCTTGGAGGTAGCTTTGTACTGCGATAATGGGCGATGATGTGGTGATGTGGCGAGACAGGCGGTACGCAGACGAGTAGAGCTGGCATCAACAAAACATTTCATATTCCCAGTAAAGAACATCCTCGAGGTAAGAGCTTATTTTTATACCAACGCCACGGCTGGAAACACAAGAATAAAAAAATATATAAAAACAGGAAGTAGAAGTAAAGATTTCCATGTGACCCTGGCATCTGTCTGCTGGAAAAGAGACACTCTGCCATGCTGCCTGCAGTTCAATTAAAGCTTCTTGTTCCATGATGATGTTGATGATGTTTTATATTCCCATAAAATCATCAGAAATGTGCAATTACAGCAATTTAATTTATGCTGTTGAGCACATTAATGATTCAGACCTCGCCAAGAAGGGTTTTCTTTGGATGTTCAGAGTAAAAACAGAACAACCTGTGGATTATCTGGCTGCTCCTGGAAAGAGACTTTTTAAAATGTCATTTTTTCAAAGATGTGAGCAGAGAACCAACCAATTAAAATCCATGGCAGAAACATCAGAGACATACTGTATATCTCAAACTGGACAAATAAAACTGAAACCACCTGCATGGCTAGAAACCGTTACAGAGAAGTGAGATGGGTTTTTGCTGCAGTTTTGGTGCTCTGACACTTTAAAGTAACAGTTGTGATACTGAGCACCTGCACAGAAATGGTTTCATTTCAAGATCCTGTGTGTTATTTGTCCTGCTGCCAGCAGAAAAAAGTTGGCAGTGAGGTTAAATGGAAACACACCTTAAAGGACGGGTTCACAGTTTTTCAAGTCTGTCTTAAAACAACAATCAGATGTCCATGTGAACACTGAAAGAGGTTTTACTTGCTATAAACACTCCTCCTGTTCAACTGGTAATTAAAGATCCACTTTCTTTTGTTTTTAATGTAAGTGATAGGGACCAAAATCACCACAGTATGTTCACACAGTCATTTAAAAGTTGATGTGAAGCTTATATGAGGCTTCGACAGTCTGAGTTAGTCATATCAGGTGGATATCTGCCACATTTACAGTCTTTTTAGTATCAAATTCCCTCTTTGTGTTTTGCTGTTGAGCTGTGGTGGACGTATAATAACAAAAAGAGGGACTTTGGTACTAAAAAGACTGCAAAGTTGAAAGATATCTACTTGATTTGACTGATTTGGTCGGCTTGAAGCTTCATTAGCTTCACATGAACCTTACAAGTTTCCACAGAAGGAGGACTGTGGATTTTGCCCCCCCATCGATTACATTGTAAGTGCATTATGAAGGGATCTTCTGATGGTCAGTATGAGCAGGAGGAATACATATGATAAAAAAAAACCTATTTCAATGTTAATTTGGGCTCCTGACTGTTGTTCTAAGACAGACTTGAAAAAGACTCCGGGAGGCACAGAGACGCTCCTGACTCACTTACTCCAGGACAGTGTGTACTATTATGTCCTGTACAGAAGATGTTTCTAAACATACCACACATGTTTAACTGCTAAAATTACAAAAGGACAAACTGTACTCTTTGGAGATTGTTTAATGCTTTCAGGCGTAGGTGGGGTTGGGTTTTAACATTGACATGTTTTGTCAGATGGCCAAATTAGTCTTCTATGCATACATAAACAACCTGACTCTGCACAAAGTTCACGAGATGCTGACTCGGCATTTTCTAATCCATGTCTAGAAACAGGATTTGTATCATCATTACAAATAAATAAACAGATATTTACATTTTAATTCATCAATAAAAAGTGTATTATTTAAACTTATTGAAAAATGACAAGATAGATTTTCACAATGAATTTAAGAAAACAAATGAATGGATAGTAACCAGAGGGTAATGTGCAACTCTGTTTAAACCAACTATCTGCTGTAAGCCACCCAAACCTGTCCTTCATTCAGTTTGTTGTTTTTGGCAACAAATAAAGTTTCCTGCAATTAATAAACTATTAGATTGTTGACAGAAGTCTTATCAGCTCAGCACAGCTGTTCACTCACACTTTGGTTCCTCTTGTTTTTTAAGAAGGACCCTGAAGTCTGAGCTCATTTATTGGAGGCATTTTCACCCACATTAATTAAGTTCTTTGATAAAATGACGTCAAGTCTGAGAAATGATAACAAATTTAATGAAAAAGTGAAATGTCAGTCTGAGTGGAAACCATCAGCCTCACCATCACCTGTTAGGACAGCGTGACACTGGGTAACGGTTTATTAGATATCTGCTGCCATCTAGTGGTTCAATATAATACAGCAGTGTCCAAACACTAAACGGTTCAAGTGATGGAGTAATCAGATTAGTTGAAGATGGTACTTGGTAAATTTACTCAAGTAACTCTAATTCCATTAGGTTTTGAGGTACTTTTACTACACTTTCTCTTTCATAATTGAACTTCACTACATTCCAGAGAGATACATTGTACTTTTTACTCTTCTATTAATTCAAACTCATTAAAAAATGAACCATATGAAACACAATATTGTGAATTATTATGCTCACCATTCTCAGTCAAGTCTTCTGATGTTCCTGTGGACGTTAAACTTGAGATAATGGCCTTGCAACGTGATTCATATTTTAAGGACACATTTTATCATTATCTCTTTCCAGGGTAATCACAAACTGATAGGCCTGTCTGCAAACATTTTGGATGTTTGGGACGACTTATCTAATCTTTCTTAAGGCAGCTGAAGGCCTGTTCATCTGTTGTCTGAATAGATGTTATTATAGAAAAGTCACAATATATATGATATATATTATGTATTATTTATAGGTTATAATAATAATAATACTAATAATAAATACTTTATTTTTGGATAGGGACAATGCACATTGATGAACATCGATATTTAAACATCTCTGTAAACATGCCGGATTATAGAAAAGCTGCTAATTAGCATCCGTAGTCCCTAGTAAATAAATAAAAATAATACAAATCGAAGAGACAGCAAATAAATGGATCAAATACAATATTATGCAGTGGATTTTAATGGTCCGGCCCACATGAGATCAAATATGGCTGTATGTTGCCCTTAAACTAAAATGAGTTTGAAACCCCTGCTTTAGAGGAAAGACTCACTGCAAATCAATCCAAAGTTGTTCTGAGTGATCACCTTTATTCTATGATTAAACATTTTCTATCCTGATGGGAGTGGTCTCTTCCATTCATAGGGTCACTGTGGTTTTATGAGTATGAAAATGATGTGAATCACATGCTATGGCATTCAGTCACCAGATTTCAACCCACCTGAACACATATGTGAGACTTTGGAGTGATGTGTTAAACAGCGCTCTCTACCAACATCAAAACACCCAATGAGTGAATATCTTTCGGATAAATGTCATGATGCATTGAAGCTTTTCTAGCCTGACCCTTTACTAAGACACTTCATGTTGGTTTTTCCTTTTGTTTTTGCAACACTGAAGTTGTTTTTTAAACTTTAACTTTTTTTATACTTCGAGTACATTTAGGCAAAAACTAATTTTACATTAACTTACATTTTATTATAGTATAAAACATTACGTTTTCATGAAGAGAAAATTGTCACTTTTTTAATAAAACTGTGATAAACATTCAGTTATTGGGGTTGGGGTCTTTTTTGCATTATGCATCAAGCAGAATTACTTATTTTAAGTATTAATAATGATTCAGGAACGTTTTCAAACAAAACTCGAGACAAATCTTTCAAAACACCTTTTTCTTTTTTTTTATTAAAGTTTACCAAATAAAATGGAGACAAATGAGCATAACATGATCCCACACTCACTTATAAACACTACAAAAATATGTATATAAAAAAAAGAAAAAAAACTATAATCATCCAACAGAAACTTTAATAACTCGCCAAATATTCACAGATCATGAGTTTTGGGATCATGGAGAGAAACTAAAAGACTTTTGCTTTGAATCAACAAGTTTCACTTCAGACATTTTTCCTCTGGCGGTACTTCTTAAACACACTCAGTTCAGGTCAAAACAAGTTTACACACACAAATCTGAACCATGGAGAGCCGTTTGTAGCGAGGTCTGGTACAAACAGACACTGAGATTAAGAGGCAACTAAATCCTCTAGAGGTGATTACATTTTTAGGTTTTTTGTTTTTTTCTGGCTTAACTAAAACTGTGGGGATTTATTAAATGCAGTGCTGAGCAAAATGAAAAGAGATATCCTTAAAACAGTGTCCTGAAATCACCCACAATCCAAAAAACAATCCAATAACTGCTCAAATGAAGATTTAAAAAAAAAAGCTGCAGGCCCTCTTCATCCAAAACAAAAGTCTTCTTTTCTTTTTTTATTTACTCAAAACACGAAACACCTGCAGGCCCACGAAAGGGAGTTGAGAAATTGTGAGGCTTCCTGACCTTCGAGTCATTAATGTAAAAAGTAAGAGGAAGGTGACCCGAGGGAGCTGAAGATGTTTTTAATCTTCCTCCCTCTGCTTTTAGCCTGTCCTGACAGCACCGCTCCTCTCCCTCACAGTTATAGAAACGTCCCTGCTGTCACAAACGCTCCTTCACGCGCCAGGAAGCGGTCCGTTGGGTTAGCCCACCCTGAGGGGCGGAGCCACGAGGACGACGCCGTCTCCTCTGACGAACAGCATGGGGATGTTCCTCTTGGTCGACTGTGAACAAACAAATCAGGGATTGACGCTTAAAATAAGAAGTCAGCTTTCCAAATATGGATCAAATATTCACATTTTACGACCCCGTTTGCAGTCTGAGAAACTGGAGCAAGATTTAGGATTACATCAAAGCTACAGCGGCTACATGCATGAACTCTGAAGCTATGATTACACTGTAAATGATGTGCACCTCCTCAGAAATGTAACTATACATCCGGCAGCGTTTCCCATTAATTATATAGACTGTGGCGGCCCACCATGGTCTAATTTGTGCCACCACAGTTTCATTTCTGTACACTCTCTAAAACGTTCAGTAAAGCATCTCACCCTGAACCAGAGCTACTGGATAATCACTTCTGCTCTCTTTGTTTCAGAGCTGAAATACGGACTTTAGTCCTTTTTTGATGGTTTTGTTTGGAACATTTATGAACTAGTAAAATGTATTTCCCATGCTTTGTCAGTGTGTCATCACCATTCATACCTATACAACCAGTAGTTAAAGTACTAAAGCTGTAAATTGTTTATTGTACAATTTTTTTAAATAGATATAACCTCTTAATTTTGCTCTCAGAGATGCATTTGACTTTAAAATGTTCCTCCGGACCCCTCCTAGAAGGTCAGACTGAAGTCCAACCACCACAGTCTCTTCTGTGGGAATCACAGCTGCATCATGGGTACAAACTGTGACTGGGCTGCTTGTTCTCTCTCCAAAATACTTCAGATAGCAGAAAATATCAAGGTCAACACAACATGAAGCAAGTTGGAGAAAAAAAAGAAGCTGTTATCTTCTTTTTTTCAGTCATAAATATCTTCCAAAGCGATTTTCACTGCTAACTGTTCTATAGATGAATTTAATTTTTCCTGCTCTTTTGAAACAATGACTTTATTTGTATTTATTTGTGTTAAAGAGCTCTGCAGGTTTCAGACTTGTTTAGGAGCCACATTCAGTGAGAAGAAATGAGGCTGTGAGAGGAAAGGGAAGAAATCCACGTTGTACCTTGTAAAGTTCTTCATAAGTCTCCTCGTCAATCTCCACCGTCGTCACCGTCTCCTCCACGTCACCCAGGATCATGTTCAGATGCTGATCGTAGGCCTGAAGTTAGAGAGTAATACACCAAAGCTTAAAAACAAATAGAAGTAGAAAAACACATCTACTACTCTAAAGATACATAGAGTCACAGCTGGTGTTTTTCATTGTGAGCAGATGCTGTGTGTGTGTGTGTGTGTGTGTGTGTGTGTGTGTGTGTGTGTGAAGCTTACATGCAGTCTGCCACGGAGCTCTCTGTCGTTCCTCATCTTGACGTAGATCCTCTCGTCTAGACTGAGTCTGATCAGATCGAGCGGCTCCTCGACAGTGTTGGTGGACGGTTGCTGCAGCGGCACAACAAAGAAGACATTAGTTAGACCTGAGGTTATACATTTACATTGCAGTGTGAGCTAACATGTTGATTGATGTGTTACTGTCCCTGCTAAATAAATCTTAAAATAAATAAAAATGAATGATATTTCAGTGGACTGCCGCTTCCAAAACATCACCATAGAGCCAATAATCAGTTTTCTTCTGTAGGATAAATCACTAGTGAGCACAGAGGGTTGTTTAACGGCCCGCACAGCTGCTTTGTGTTTTGTTTTTATAACTTTACAACAGTCTATAGTCAAGATGCAGACAGGAAACAAGGGGAGAGAGGAGCGAGAGGCATAACATGAAACACATATCTCTGTCCAGATCACTATTATATATATAAAAAGATTTTCAAGAATCCTCTAAATGCTCAAAATCTATGAAGCAATTGAACCTTTTTTTGGATCAATTTTACAAGTTATATCTCCATTTCCTAATCCACATAGCCTCGAATGTCCTTGCTTTTTTTTATAAGAAGAATACAAATGCACTGAGTTTTAAAACCTGACCAATGATGCCTTTTTTTTGGGCCGATGCTGATACCGATATTAGGGAGTAAAAAAATTCTGGTATTGATATATTGGCCAATAATAAATACATGTACAGAAAATAAACAAACTGTATTTTCTTGCAATGTTCCCTTAAAATGTGGTTATCAAACACTTGCAACAAAGATATGTAATGAAGGCTTTGATAGTTTACAATTTACCTAGAAGCTTTATTGTGTAAAATAAACAGTAAACTTCATTGGGAATTTAAACAATTATAATTAGTTATGAATAAAAAAATAAAAAAGGTATATCAGATTAAAATAGCCAGTATTGTTTATATGGACAAAAAGATAGACCTGAAAAACACAATCTTAAATTTCGGTTCAAAGCACATGACAATCCTTACTACTATCTTTGTTGTGGATCAGAAAATAGAGTTTATCCTTTAAACTGGGAATTAAAATAGAAAACTAAACACCATGCAGCTTAAATTCACCTCAGTTTCTCAAAATTAACTGAATATATGGAGCAAAGTGAGCAAGAATAAGCAGAAAAAGTCTTCATTTACATCTTATCTATGTGCATTTACATGTGAGGTTCATTCACTACTTTAAACTAAACTAACTCAACTTATCTCATGAGTTTCCAGTTATTATTTAAAGCTACACTCACAGCTTAATGCTTTCTTATATGCAATAGTTTCCATATTATTTACATTATCTTAGTACAGCTCTGTTTAACAGCACCGCCATTCAAACACGTTCATTTTAACGCACCAGGGAGCTAAAAGGCTAATTCAGCTAGGCCTGTCACACTATTAACAGAGATAAAACCAACAAAGCGACACAGTAAGCTCGGTTATATGTGTGCACGAGTAAAACTGATTGTTATTCTTCTTTACGGGACATATTGAGCATGTTATGATAGAGAATAAGTGCATAAATGAACGCAGATGCACCAACCTGCTCAACTTCATCCGCCATGATTGTTGAATGTGAGCGGTCTGCAGGCAGGGGCGCCAGGTCTGCACAGAAAAGACGCGTTTTCATAAAGCTGCTGCAGACACATGCAATCAATTTATCCTGTGTGTGTGTTAACGCTGTAAAACCTGAATCATCTAATAATTGCCAGAAAATTCATTGGACCCTCTGACAAGTAATTTTAAAATGATTAATTAAATAACACTTTGCATCTATGAGTTTTGTTATGTATCATATTTGATATACTGGGAATTTTTTGCAATTTATTATTCATAGCATGACTTTTTTTTTAAACACACAAAAACATATTGAGTACAACTTTTTTAAGGTCCTGCATAACCCACCTTTTATGTCCGTTTTACTTCTTTACTTTTACTCTTATATTAGCTCTTCATTGTATTTAATTTTTTATTTTTTTATGTATTTATTTTTACATTTTAATCCTAACTCTGATGTTTCCTCATTGCAGATTCTTGATAGTTATGATCGCGTTTCGTGAGTTCCTGTTTTCAAATTCATTAAGTTCCCATGTTTAATGATTTATTCTTGTTTGTTGGTTTTGATTATGTAAAGCACTTTGTGTTACATTGCAATTTATGAAAAGTGCTATACAAATAAAATTTGATGATTGATTGATTATGAACAGGAGGGATAATGACATAAAGAAAACTCTGTCTCAGTGTTCATTTGAGTACCACATTACACAATCATAAAGTACATAAAGGTGTTTTCTGTAGAAAATGTCATGAAGTGTAGAACATGACTATGTTGGTACTTTTACAAAATTATCAGTATATATATATATATATCTGCGCACTTCTCACACATACTGGAGGATAAACTACCAACCTGGCAACCCGCTACGTGTCATTTAGCACCGCCTGGACCTGCGCGCTGCAGACAGAGCGGCTTGAGACTGTACCACTCTCTTCTCTCCCTCTTTCTAGACCTTTCCATCATCCACGACTACACTTACAGCGACAGACAGCCCATCTGTGCACTGGTAAGTATAATTTCACTTTAAAAAGCATTAGTATATAATGCACTTTCAGACTAATGCACTTTTTGTTTTAGTCTTATTTATAGCGACTGCAAATCAACAACTGTCAACAATTGAGTCACATTTACAGTACAGTCAGACTATCGAGTTACAAGGTCAGTGCGTCTATGTCTCAGGTTAAGATAAGTGTTGTTATAATAATAATCAGATGGCTGAAAGTCAAACACAGCTCATAAAGACTCTTAAATATGATGACCTTGTTGCAGGCCTGGACTGGGACAAAAATTCGGCCCTGGACTTTTTGGTCCAGACCGGCCCACTATAATCCGCGCGCAGATACTGTGCCAACTGCCAACTCGTCCCGTTGACGTATAAACACACAAGCCCTTAATAACAGTAGTATAATGAACAATATCCCTTATATTCTGGAGCCTTTAATAAAATAAATGATGACTACACAGTATGTTTCCCAGTGGAGAAAGGATTTAAGATTAAAGAGTGTTTATTTATCACTCACTCATAATAATACAATACAAAGTGCAACTATATCCAAGAGTATTGGATAGATAGTTTAATAATGGATAGTACTTGTAAAAGACAGTTGGATTTTAGTATTATATGTGTCATTACATTGCAAAACATGTAATGTATGAATCACAGCTCAGGATTTTTATACTTATCCACTCATAAAAAAATAACTAATCAGAAATGAAGGACATTTTACTAAATAACGCAGCCATTAAACCATCTTATTATGTGCAATTACATTTTTTTTTTTAAAGTATAGGTTCTGTGTGTGCATGTGTGTGTGTGTGTGTGCGCCTCCTCTCCCAGTCCAGCCCAGTGCTCCATACTGGTTCTGGCTGGTCCTGACTTCAGGCTGAGGAGGCAGAGCAGAGCAGTGGCGATACCCATTCCACCCTTAGCTGCACCGTGGCTCTGTGGTGGAAGAAATCCCTGCTACAGGTTAAAACACAGCAGTCAGCATGTGGTCCGGAGCTATATGTGGTATTGGACCGGTGACAGATTCTTTTTTTTTGGGATAATTTAAGGTTAAAGCAGCCAGTATGTATAGTATCCTGTCATTATTGTGCGTTCAAGCTGTTATTTTACAATTTTGAAACCACCAGACTGAAGCTAAATGGGTGTGGGTGGGTGTATTTGTTTCCAAGTGAGACACATTATCAAGCCCTCAGCTGAAAGACACTCCTTTGCATGTCTGTTGAGTTGAGTTTCCTATTTAAACAACACTACTACTAACATGCAGGTAATGTTTAGTTAAACAATGTTAGTTATTTGGTCTAAAAAATGCTGAAAACTGTTTACATGTGTATCAAAGTCCATGGTGTGATCTAAAATTGTCCCCATCACCAGTCCACGAAGTACAAGTGCTTAGTTGTACTAGTAGTGAGTAGTTGTGCAGGTGTTTGGTCATAAATCAACGTATTGGAGGAGTGAAAATTTGACCTGAAGATGGTGCTAGAACCATCCAGATATCCAGAGATCACAAAAGTCATTACAATTTTGTCCTTAGTGGTAAATAAGTGTCCACATGTAACGGTAATCTACTCAATAGTTAAGACATTTCATTCAGAACACAGATATTAACCTTATTTAGGAGATAGAGAAGTTTAAAGGGGATCACCAGAGTTAGCAGGGTTCATCCTCTGTGTTTTTAATAGATGTTGACATTTTTCAGTCTGGACCAAAGCGGTGAACCGGCGTTAACATGCAGCATAAAAGCAGATAAGAGTTAACAGAAAGAGAGCGAGAGAGACGTTCACCATTAATCATTGACTAACACACAAGAGGGTGGTGGCCGATAACAGGTAGACGGTGTCGTAATACTGCGACTGTAAAATAAACAATAATGATCCCTTCTCTGTTTTCTTTTCTCTGTCATCACATCCTGCAGGATCCAGGAGGTGTGTGTGTGTTTACCAGGCCAGCCACTAGATGGCGACCAACAGCAGGAAGATAGGTGTTGATGTCATCGCTTCAACTGAGTGAATCAAGTGTGTTTCAGTCACTGTAAAAAAAATAAAAGGTTTTTCTTCTCACTCGTTCAGAAATCCCGCTTCACACTCCTTTATTTTTCCTCTACTTATTCCACATTCCATGTTTTTGGCACCTGTTTAACTACTTCATAGATTGCTTGAAAGACCATTAAAATACCATTTAATATTAATCTTTAAACATCAAAATGTATGATGGCAGTCTATGTGAGGAATTATATAACTGAGTCAGAAACTTTGTCACTTTTTTAATTAAACTGCTGGCATATCTCTTATCCTAGAAACCCCATTCCAACCTTAAAACATTCACAAAACTTTGAAGTCTCAACGTTGTACTTTGTGTTGTGACATCTTTTGTACTTTTGGAGCAATTTAAGGCTAGTGGGGACTTTTACAGCAGTTTTCAGATCTCACCAGTGTGTAACATGGGAATTAACACATCTCTCTCCCATGATTTTAAATGCTCAAGCACTTATCATACTTTAAAATATTGTCACAAGCCTGCTCTCTCTCTCAAAATAAATGTACACTATCCAGAAGTATTCACTAACCCATCCAAATTATTGAAATCAGGTGTTCCAATCACTTCCACGGCCACAGGTGTATGAAATCAAGCACCAAGGCATGCAGAAAGAATGGGTCGCTCTCAGGAGCTCAGTGAATTCCAGCGTGGTACTGTGATAGGATGCCACATGTGCAACAAATCCAGTCGTGAAATGTCCTCGCTCCTAAATATTCCACAGTCAACTGTCATGGGTATTATAACAAAGTGGAAGCGATTGGGAACGACGGCAACTTAGCCACGAAGTGGTAGGCCACGTAAAATGCTGAGGCGCATAGTGCACAGAGGTCCCCAACTTTCCGCAGAGTCAATCGCTACAGACCTCCAAACTTCAGATGGCCTTCAGATTAGCTCAAGAACAGTGCGTAGAGAGATTCATGGAATGGGTTTCCATGGCCGAGCAGCTGCATCCAAGCCATACATCACGAAGTGCAATGCAAAGCTATCGCGTTCTCTAGGGGTGACGAATCGCACTTCACCATCTGGCCATCTGATGGGCGAGTCAGGGTTTGGCGGTTGCCAGGAGAACGGTACTTGTCTGACAGCATTGTGCTGGGTTTGGCCCCTTAGTTCAGCATACCAAGAGATTTTGGACAATTCCATGCTCCCAACTTTGTGTGAACAGTTTGGGGATGGACCCTTCCTGTTCCAACATGACTGTGCACCAGTGCACAAAGAAAGGTCCATAAATAATAAATAAATAAAGACATGGATGAGAGAGTTTGGTGTGGATGAACTTGACTGGCCTGCACAGAATCCTGACCTCAACCCGATAGAACACCTTTGGGATGAATTAGAGCGGAGACTGAGAGCCAGGCCTTCTCGTCCAATATCAGTGTGTGACCTCACAAATGCGCTTCTGGAAGAATGGTCAAAAATTCCCATAAACACACTCCTAAACCTTGTAGACAGCCTTCCCAGAAGAGTTGAAGCTGTTATAGCTTCACAGGGTGGACCAACGTCATATTAAACCCTATGGATTAAGAATGGGATGTCACTTAAATTCATATGCGAGTCAAGGCAGGTGAGCCAATACTTTTGGCAATATAGTGTACTGTATATAATAAATCTATTTCCCATAGGAGTTATATTTTGAGATCTAAACCTTAATTGATAGGAAAAGCACTGTCACACTCTCATTGGCTCCAATTAAATCTGCAAGCTGTGTCTCCTTTCTCTACTGATTCTAAAACATATAGATTCTCTCTTCCTTCAAACACCATGTACTTTCTAATGTTCATGTTGCTTCACATGTTTATTATGTACCATCATGCATTGCGAATCCAGTGTCTTATTATATGAATGTCAGAGCTGCAACCTTTATTTTGTTATTCAATTAAAAGTTTTAATATGTAAATCCAATCTTGCTTACTGTTTTATTGTGTGACATGTTAGATATGAGTCATAGAAGCCATCTTAAAGAGGTGAACCAATTTCTCATGAAAAAAGTAGTATATCCATGCAGTTTAAGCTGGTTTAACATCTCAGCTGTGCCCTTTTAGATCCTGGAGTTATGAGTTCAATCCCCGTTCAAGGCAGCATTCAGTAGAGTTGAAGGTGACATAAACTGGTGCTCCCAATCTGACTGAGGATTGAACAATATATTGCATCTTAAATTTTTATCTTCCCCTGCTCCGTAATCCAAAAAGGAGGTTCAACAAACTCTGAGTCTCACCCTGAACTCTGAGTTGACTTAGTCCGAGATGGGAAACTCGGAGTATCCTGTTCCAGAGCAGCTGATATGAATGTTCATCTTGAGTTTAGTGCATGCATGACCACAAAAAAAAAGCCATCATCAATGGAGCCCTGATACCTCGATTCACCATGGCAACAGCTGAAAAAAAGAGATCCAGTTATTTCACCCTCTAGAACTCGAGGTCCTACAGGCCTGTGGTGAATATGACCACATATTCCATAAAAAACGCAAAATCACTGCAGCAGCAAAAGGAGAGAGAAAACCCTGCCCGAGTCAATGCGTAAGTTTGAATGCACTACTCCCTAGACTACTACACTACTAGTTGAGCCTCCAGCCACTGCAACAATGGAACACGCTGCAGTTGTAAGTACTCCATACTCAGATCTTGCGTCATATGGTTGTTTAAAGTATACTGAAACTGAATCCTCTCCTGCATTACAGGAGGAAGAGGAGGATGAAACGCTGTCTGCTACCATGGAGAGGGATCCAAATAGGCCTACAGCAGTATAAGTCTTAATATTATGTCTTGATACTGGCAGTTCTCTACCCATTTGCATTCCTTTACGATCTTGGGTGGAATTTGGAGTTTGACATGTACCCTGAAGTGATGAGAATAATTAATGGACAAACAACTTGCATATTCTTGTCTTTTTTAACATGGCTGCCATCACCAGAAAGAGGGTCCTTCTACCTCCACAGCGCTGCGTGACACTGAGATGTTCAGTAAATGCCATGTTAATTCTGCATATAGAACTGTAGAATGTAAATGTCATCCATATGTTTCCCAGTTACCAGTAAAGGACTTATACAAAGTTGATGTAGGTGCATTGAAACAGGTGAAGGTTAATTGTTGGAACAATATGTTGCATTTGTACTTGTAGGGAATAAAGAAGACCAAATCAAATGTGAATAATTTGTCTTTATTTGACTGTTGTGGTGGCTTAATCTGAAAAGTAATTCCTACAAATTAGATCTCTAACAGCCCTTTCATCCTGGACATCTGCAGGGTTGATATGATGGTTATCCTCAGGGTCATTAAGGTTTGTGCCCAAGGAACACCACCATGATGGGTAGCGAGGGTGACTTTTCTTACTGCTCAGCACACCGTTGACTTGCCGAAGTGTTCTGTGTCACCAACGTTGTACAGAAATCCCTCATTTGCACAAAAACGTAGCGCCATGCACAAAATGTGTGTGAGACTGGATATGTATGGCCAGAGAATATTAAGATAAGTGATTGAGTATAATGAAAAGTGATACCGTTCTAACAGATATTCATCTGGGATTGAGAGCACATCCAGTTGAGCTCCGAAAATCCTCCCTCGATGTAAGGGCATTGAGAATTAACTCTGCCTCGATATCTATCAGATTGCAAAGAAACGGGACATACCACGTCTGGCAGCTTGCTTCAGGTGAGAGGAAGCGGGTAAAAACTCTGGGTTTCTTATAGAAAACCTGCCAGTGAGCAAGTTATGTTCACAGAGTCAGTTACCATGGTGACTGAGTCAGAGTTTCACTTACCTCTCTTTCTGGAACGGATAACAGAGTTTACCACATCTCAGGGTTAAACTTACTGAGTTTTCACGTAACCCACTTTCTGGAATTCCCCCCCAGAAAACAAATGAATACCCTCAGAAAACAGTGACAAACTAAACACGGTTTGAGAAACACTGTAAAATGAGTGCTGTAGTAGTGACTTGTGATGTTATGCTGTTATCATCTGGGAGTTGGTATTGGTCTCTAATCTGTGACTCTCCCCTGCAGGTGAGTAATCACAGTAACTCAGCACACATGAGGTGGACTCCTAAGCCACAGCTGTAGACTCTTATCTCTTTGCAAGGCTGCTGCAGATGGAGCTCTTCTGCTCTCCTCTCTAGTTTCTATTTTTGTTGGTTTTTGGTGTGTTTTATTTTGCTTTCATGCACCTGACAACACACACACACACACACATCTCACTGATCTCTACATTCCATACTTAACACATTTAGTTACACCTTTTATCTGATGTTTAATTTGGTCTAATATAGATATTATAGTTTATTTAAATGCTTGTGCTTGTGACTCCCTATGCTATGTCTTAACAGGAAAAAATACAAAAATAATGTCTGCAAAGATTTTAATTGTTTCATCTTATCAATACATTATTATCAAGCATTCAAAAACATTAACCCTTTTTACACCAAAATGTGTGCCCAAATGCAGGTTATTTTGGTGTAAAAAGGGTTAATGTTTTTGAAACAGTTACAATTAAAGTAATAACAGGCCTACTTAACTGAATTATAAAATTAAATTATAATATATTGAGAAGACCATGGAATAACTGTAAAACACTGGAGACTGATACGGGACAGGTGTGGAGAGAAAAATGGGTTGGTGAAGAATGCAGGAACATTTAAATCCCACCTGTACGTTCCAGCCAAATACACTTGGATCATCTTCCAAGCCTTCATGTAAAAGTCTATACCGTAGACCTGGCTCCGTCGCTTTTGGATTACCTCAATACCAAATATGCAATACTGAAGACATACTATGAAATAATAAAGCCAAAAAAGAAATATCGATAAGATTACTTTTACTTAAGTGTATTTCTACATGACAACAGAACAGTGTAACCTCAGAAAAGAAAATGGACAAACCAAACTCTTTGCATCAAAAATCTGCTTTGTGTATTTCTAAAGAAAAACTCGCTTTTCATGAAGCACATTCAGGCAGTCGCCTCTGAATCTACAATAAAAGTGCACAACACATGACGCACATTACAGAGACCAGTCTCATCGAACGCCTCTGATGAAACGCAGCTTGGCTCACTGTCTGTGTGAAGCTGTCACACAGGCATACTGTATTTCACAGCGGGGGAAGACCCCCTGCTGGGTTTTCATGCCCACTCTACCAGAGCTTTGTCCTCTTCTCAAAGGAATGGCAGCGGCAGACCGGCAGCGGCATCATGGGCTTTACCACATTCTTTTAATTTGGTTCTATCTGTGTGATTTTGTCTGAGTTTTCTCTAGTTTTGAAGGCGTTCGGCAACCAGTGACACAGTCGGCTCTGGACACATTACGCACACACAATCATTAGTGGAGAGCCATTATGTGCACTACAAACTGTCATATACTCAAGCTCTTTTTTTAAACTTATTTGTATGAGTCTCTAGGACTAACACAGTAATTCACTGCAATGCAACTGCAATGACTACATTCATTTATTTGTTAATTTTGCAGACTGTTACTGCACACTGCCATTTAATATTGCATTATATATCACCTTTTGTGGCAATGTGAGACATGCTCAGTGAGGAGGTGTATCGTAACTTCTTTTCCACACTTCTTCTTCTCCCACTTCCAAAAACCACAACAAATGTTAATAATTAATTCAGAATGAGTTAACATGTCAGAAACAAACAATAATTGTTCAGTTCTTTAGATGTTATTTTTACTTACATTTTATTCAGAGGCCTCCTGTCTCACCAAAGTCAGATTGACCTGGAGGGGCACACAATACGCTACTGCCTTGTTAAGGCTGTTGTCTTTTTTTCTTTTTTTTTTAGGTATGGTACACTGTAGCCCCTTTTAGGCACTGGCAGTTCTACCGGTTTCCTACTTCTGCATCTTAAAAACCCCTCACAGCATGCAGTGCAGGAAATGCTTATTACAGCTTAGTTTTTACATCTCTCGCTGCCCCATTAGGAGGAAACATCAGCATTTACCCGCTGAGTCATCTTCTTTGAAGTTCCAAAATGTTTTGTGCTGTTGAAATTTTGTCTGTAGACATTAGTGCACAGCAGAAAAAAAAAAAGATGAACCCATTTTGCCACTCAGTCCAGTAAGAGAACAAATCCTTCTCTCTCTTAATCTGGAGAATAGGCTAAAGATTAGTAAGGGTACTGGAAACAAGCAGAATTAGGAGAACATGATGTAGATGTGACAGTGGGGGGGCTGTAGGTGGGAGTGGGTTGACATATTGTGAATGGGAGGAAGTTTTGGCGAGGGGTGATAAAACCCAAACAACAGAGAACACACTTAGTTTGAAGGATAATGTTTCACACTTAAAGTTACAGTAATGATGATGATGATGATGAATATGGAAAAAAAGTGCAATGTGATTGATGTGTTGGATATTGGGAAACATAAACCTACATAGCATGCAGAAGTGTGTCACTTTAAATGATGTGGCACTGCTGGCCTTCTTCTGCCTTGAACAGAATGGATGTGAACCCACATGTAAAATAACAAATGTGGGCCATTTTTGGCAAATATGCAGTGCTCTCTGTAATGTATAAACTGGATCTGACCCTAACGTGGCACCTGTGATAAATAGTGTATATAGCCCAAATATCACAAAACAAACGTGGGCCAGATCTGGCATAGTCGACAATAGTTAATGTGGGTATAAAAGTGGCCCAGTTGTCTTAAAACATACCTGAGCCAGTTTTTACAAAGATACATCACAGTAAGCACTGGCTCATCTGGATGTGAACCTAAAGTGGACTATAATTGTTATGGCAAATATGGCTCAAATATCATACAACGAATCTGGACTATTTTTGGCAATTGTACAGCACAGTCAGCACTGGCTAATCAGGGTGTGAACTTAAATTGGCTCACATCTGAAATTGTATATTTGACCCGAATATAGCTAAAAAAAATATTGGGCCACTTCAGTCAAAGATATGTAAAAAAAAAAAAATGGTACTGGCTAATCTGGAAGTGAGCCTCAAGTGGAATATATTGAAATACACACAAATATATTCAGCCACTTTTGGTACTGGCTAATGTGGATGTGAGCCTACATGTGACATACCAATAAATGAATAATAATAATAATGATACATTTTATTTATGGAGCGCTTTTAACAATACTCAAAGACGCTTTACAGAATCAACATGAAACAATAAGGAAAAAAATGAAAACACAATCAATAAAAGCAATGTAGCGAAAAAGAAACAAAATAAGAAAAACAAAACAAAAGAAAAACATCAAACATTAAAAGCAGATCTGAAAAGGTGAAATTTGATGAGGTCAGTACAGTCACGGAGGGATTTGGAGAGTGAGTTCAAGAGAGTGGAAGCGACATCTGAGAAGGCTCTGCCCCCCCACAGGTCCAGTGCTTGGTCCTCAGAGGGGTGGAAAAGAGGATAAGGGTTTATTCTGGGTTTTGTAGGGATGACAAGTAAATAACCCAGCCGTGGCATTTACTCCTGTTTCTAAATTAATCATCAAATGTTAGAGTTAAAGCTCAGTGTAGGTGCATACACACTGATCATGTTTACAACTAGAAAGGTGAGTTTATAACAGTCCAGCTACATTCCCCACCTCCAGTCCAACAACTGGTTTCCATCACCATGTTTGGTGCAATTAGGGTTAAACCCCATATGAACTGATTAGCACCTCGTTGGGGGGGAGGGGCTGCACAAATTAAGCCAGCTCTCTTTCCATTGACACACAAATGCCTCATCCACACCTCCTGAAATTAAAACTAAATATCAACTAATAAACTGGCTTTTAAATATCAGTGCTTGTTTTTATAGCTTGATAGTTGTCAAACACTAACCTCGCTCTCAACCAGCTGGATCCATCACAACAAATTCGTCTTCAGGATACAGCTGCCAGGATCTCTGTTGAATAGCTGTGATTTATCCAGTAATTTAACTATTAATATAATTACATGTACAACTGAGACCTCAACCAAACATGTGTTTTGAAATACTCTATCAATGCAGATTCACTAATGAAAATCAAGGAAATGCAATCTCATCCACAGCCACAGCAGGTCAGTGTTGAACCACGAACATGCAGACTTCCTTTCCCTGATCAGTAGCTCCAAACACATAAAAAACCTCAAATCTGTTTTACCCTTAAACATGAAACTTAAGTCTTTCCACTGTTCCACATTTTAAATGCAAAATATAGAATATGCATTAAAAAAAGGTGAATAAAAACACACTTGATGTTTGAAACAGGTCTGACACAAACATTTGCCACATGATTTTAATTGATAGCATTGCGCTTTCTCTTCATTAGAATAAAGGAGCCTAGCCTCAATGATGAAAAACAGCCCCAAAATCAATCAGTATGTGGACAGGGGTGTCTGCATACTTTTGACCATATGGTGCGTATTGTATTGATAGAGACTGTGTGAAGAGGAGCAGAGAGGAGGAGTCACAGTTATGGAGGTACAGACCAGCTGCAGCTGTCCAGACTTGTCATCCTGCAAACACACACACACACATATACACACACAAACTCAACGTTAAACATTCACATACAGTAGATGCACATCCCATTACCAGAGCTGCTCATCTACATTGTTTCATGAAGATTACTCATACTGACACATTTACATAAATAACATCTTCTCCATCTGAACGAGGACAGATGCAGCCACAGAAATGTGCCACCAGCTCCGTGTGGCTCTCATCTCTCCGTGTGGATACATTTATATAGCAATACACAAAGTGAAGAAATATTTGCTCTTGCTCAACTGACATTTTTGCTTATCGTGTTGTTGCTGGTCGACAAATCGGACTATGAAACAGTAAACTTTATGTTTTCAGTCTTGTTTTTTCACACGCTGCTCGAAGGTCGACTGAAAGGTTCTCCCCTGAAATGAGATACGAACATTTTTAAAAAAGGCATTTAAGTGACAATGATTGATGGGACATAATTAAATATTATGACTTTTTTAAAGGACATTAGGTCACTCGCTGCTGCACCAAGCAGCTTCTCACTCTGGCAGCTCCAAGGTGGAAATCGTTTAGTGTGATGTTAGTAAGCTGCACTCAACACACTCACCCGTTCAATCTCTGAAGGAGGAAAACACATTGGCAAAGCAAAGCAAAGCAAAGCACTCAGATTAGATTCAACATTTCCGCTAGGTGACAATTTCACAACAGTGACTATTGCCAATGTCATAATTTCATCTATTTAGCAGATTGGCCTGATTTAGCTTATGAAGCAGCTGGTTTTACAAGATCATGACAACACAGGAAAATCCACCTTGTCAGGCTTCAAGTTAAGTTTTTGTGTCCGAATCACTGGAGAGAGATAGATAGATAGATAGATAGATAGATAGATAGATAGATAGATAGATAGATAGATAGATAGATAGATAGATAGATAGATAGATAGATAGATAGATAGATAGATAGATAGATAGATAGATAGATAGATAGATAGATAGATAGATAGATAGATAGATAGATGGTTCGTCCAATCACCTGCCAAGTATTTTTTGAAAGTGCCTGTCCCATTTCCAAACAGTTTCCAAGGACGACCGACTCTCAGATGGTTCTGTGTAACAAATCATCACATCTGGTGCATCAGGTGTTGGCCAGGTGGCCAGCATCTCAATTTTGTGTCAATTGGACACTCTGCTCTGTTTTTAATTGAACTGATAGCTACATTTTTTGGCCATAAAAAACTTTATTAATGCCAATTTGACAACCAAAGGCAACAATTACAGCAGATTTGCAATAATTAGATTGTGGCTTAAATGTTGCAGGTTTGATACAAAGACTGACAAGATAGATCTGGGTGAGGAGTGCAGCTGAAATGCTCCTGAGCAAAGCATCGTATCCCCAATTGCCCTGTGGTCAGTGAGGCTGGTGATTGTACTGTATATGAGGGGAGACCAAAAGTTCCTACAATTGTTTTAAAAACACTGTCATTATAAATCTTTCAGTGAAACCTCCCTAATCCCCTTCAAAGTACTCTCCTTGAGATGTGATACACTTCTCTCATTCCTGGACACATTTCCTGTAGTCATCGTTTGTCACTGAGTCCAGAGCCTCTAATGGTTTCTTTCCTGGAGTGCTTCCAGTAAAGCGAATCTTCTCCCTTTCTGTACCAATTTTAGTTTTTACAGAGCTGTAGGCAAACACTACCGAGCAGCAAATCTGATTACTACAACACAACACCAAGTGGCATCTTTTATATACTTGCTTTCATACTGTGTGTAGGATTAAAAAGCTTATTGACAAGCAGACAGATCATCCCTGGGCTATATGGGAATATCCTGGTAAAAGTAGGGTGTCAATCGAAGAGCTTAAGTCAACAGTAAGCTTTAAAAAAAAGTGCTTGTTGGTGATGATGGAGCAGTAAATGGTAAATGAAAAAAAGGATGGCACTTATATTTCAATTTTTTGTCTCTTATTCAGCCAGACACACCTTCTTTGGGTTTTGAGCATTCTTGCTTATAGAGCCAGGGATCTAACCATCAACTATGTGGTTAGTGGACAACGTGCTCTACCTCCTGAGCCACAGCTGCCCCCATATCGCTCCAAAGTCAGGACTAGTGGGGATGCATCCAATGTTTGTTGTAACTTTCCAAAAAAAATGCAGCACACACCTATAGAGTCTACAGAGTCTACTGCTTAACTTACTTCACATTCTGATATATTGCCCCCACTGTCCATGGGCATGGTTGAAACTTGTGGATGCCTGGTGTGAATTTCTGACTATTCATGTAACAAATAATCTGAAGCAAATGCAGGATACAACATGGAGTAGCCACAATGTGCACACAAACATGTGTATCAATGCTCATAGACTCATATTGAGCAGATTCCAGGTGTGAATGAGCGTTAGTGCAAAGTGAAGCATCCCTTAAGAAAAACTTTGGTGTTCAGTGAACCTACTTTGGATGAAATAAAGGTATATAATGAGATAAAATAAATAATGTACATGCTCTTACTTCTGTATCTCAGATATTCAATCATCAAATTAAAATTATAGCTAAACGGAGGGGCATTAAAAAGGGTTTATCCCAGTTTATCACTCAGTTTTTTTTCTTCACACTGAAGGCTGAGCATCCGAGCCTGATGGTAGAAGATTTCAGTCCAGACAAATGACATAACAACATGTCCTTCAAAACACGGTGGCTCCCAAAAACAACATCATGTTGGCTTGTTCACCCAAATCCAAAAATAAACAGAAACATGAATGTTATGACACGGACATTTGTCTGTTTGACGGGTGTCATTGTTTCTGCTCAATCTGAACACCAACAGCCGTAATCTGTTGTCCTGCGTCATTTTCTGCCGGAAACTTAACCGTTGCCAAACATGAAGTCACTGGTTCACCATCTTAAGTATCCACTGACTATTTTTATTGTAATTGTTTTTCTTTATTTTTATTTTCATAACATTCAATCGCTTTGATTTATGTTCGTCATGAGAGAATAAAAATATCCTGGTATGAACGCTATAACGTCATTGTGGTAATTTAAAGAGTCTAATCCAGATCCACTTAAACCTTGACTCACAGGTCAGTCTCTAAACAATTCGCTCATAGAGACTGAGAACAACCTCCCAGGTTTGTTTCTTAAAACTTGGTGAAAACAATTAGCAGTTTTAAAAAAAAACCTACATTTCAGAAACCATCCAAATATTAAGGGTGACCCTTCATATTAGGACGGTGACATGCAGATCAAAAACAGAGGAGAATCATTTCCAGTAGGTCGTGTCCTTAACAAAATGTGAGGGGTGTAAGTTTGCTGTTCTCGCCTCTCTTCAAGTAACTACCACATGTCGAAATCCCCAGACTTCAGTAAGTGGAGATCTCTGATTTTCTGGTATTGCAAGACTAACTTTAACCTGCATTACCTGCTTTTTTTGGCCACTTGGGGGCAGCAGAAACAAATCCACCTGAATGGTGAATATAAGTCCAACATTTACTCTCTTTTAGCTCTGTTTTTGGTCTCTACCAACTCCTTAGAGAAATATCTGCTAAATTAAAGTCTACGGTCTAGACCTGCTCTATATGAAAAGTGCCTTAAGATAACATTTGTTGTGATTTGGAGCTATATTAATAACATTGTATTGAATTGAATGCTTCATTATATTCACCAGCTAGTCTACAGTGTGTCATAGGTTCATCACGACGAGCAACACCTCTCACATTTCACAGTCAGTTTAAGGTTATAGTTCAAAGTTCATATAAACTGAAAACTACCATGTATTGCTTCATTTTTTCTTTACAGTGCATTTAGTGAGGATAAATATGATGGTCTTTAAAAAATGAATCATTCCAACAGTTTAAAAAACTAAATCAAAGACTCAAACACAGCATCTGAGGAAGTGTTTACATCATGACTTACTGCTGTTAATACATACAGTGACCTCGCTTATAAAATCGCATTTCCTTCTGTTTAAAAATTGAGATTTATATTCTACGCAAGCATCTAAAAATACACTCATGTCAAGAGGCGGAAGGGCCGAGAGATGAAAGTCAAAAAATAGAAGGAAGGGTATAAAAGGAGAATAACTAAATTGATGAATATGATGAAAGTGCATACCTGTTAGGTCGACCCTAAAATAGCCCAGCAGTCGTTAAAATGTCATTCAGCCCTTCTCATTACAGCAATGACTGACAACGTGATTTATATGGATTTAATTATGGATGAAGCCAAAGTCAATGAAGCAGACAGAGAGACAAATGAATTTTCGTATGCACACGAACTCGTATGGTGAAAAACGCAGAAATGCAAAGTCACACACTCACTTTGAGAGAGCTCAGTCGGAGCAGTTTGTGTCCTCTGTAGCTATGTAAACAGGATCTATTTAAAACACAGGCTGAGGTGGAGCTGAGGACTATCAGGCCTGCAGAGGACGGCTGGGAAGAACACACATGATCCATTAACATCTACTCGTCCTTATTCATTACAAAATAGGAAAATAAAAAAAGCACTAAATAAAACTGCCCTTTGATAATGAGCGTCCAAACTGCAGCAGTCAATCATGCAGAGACACTAGAGTGAAGTCAGTGTCATTATCAGTGCAAAATCCAGGACAATGTGAGACATATGTGGCATTTCTGTCAAGTTTGAGTCATTCATCTGTAATCTAATTTATTTATTGTGTTTCCTTCAGGGTTATTAATTATTTTTTATTTAGTTTTTCAGTTTAGTTTTAGTTAAACAAGTGATGAAGTACTTTTATTTTTATTTTGAGGAATTGATTAGTTTTAGTTTTTAGAATGCATGACACCAAATATGGTTTACCAAGTCATTATTTATTAAAGGTACCATATTGTGCAAAGCCAAATGTATTATATTATTCTTTAACTTTAACTATAGCTCAGTAATTATCACCTGGAGCTAAATCAAAAGCAAAACTTTTAAATGGTCCGCCACAACAAAAATAAGTCTGATTTTTATCTGCAAAATAAATCCAGATATAGTTAATACACTTTTGTTTACACTCCAAAGGTGGCACCTGCAGCTGAAGCTTCTTGTGCTACAAAACAACAGAAGTAGATTAAATTGTGTGTGTGTCTTTAGGAGTTTAGTTACAACAACCATCATCTGTCCACTAACACTAAAACACCTGGATGACTCACGTAGCAAGACAAAAAACATTTCAGGAAAGTATGAATCTCTACCACAGTGTAGGCCTGTCACAATAATTAGCGACTTATCGTCATCATGTCTATATCAACTACCTCAGTATTGCCACACTTCACATTAGCAGCTAAGAGGCTATTCATGTCACATTGGCTAAGCGAGTAGTTGCCTCCATTCCTCACTGTGCACGTCCTGAGTGGAGACTGCAGTAGCGAGTAGCGCTGCTTATATGGAATTAAAGGTAAATAAGTCTGTCCCCAACCATAATGGCAGTCTGTGTTTTTACAGAAGTGTAGCCCCCACTCTCCAATCCCACCATGCTATTATATTATCATTATATCAACGGTATAAAGTAATCTTCAAATGACAACAATATTGTTATCGTGATTATTTCTGAGACAATATATTGTCAAAAGTAGTTATCATGAGAGGTCTACCACATTGAGCCGTTGTGGTGTCACTAAAGTTTCCTCCACCAGAATAAAGTTCGGTTTTTTTTTGGTCAAAGTGCCCGAATACTTTCTGTGACAGAAACCCATTTTAGAGAAGAGAGTTCACAGCAATTTAGGCTGCGACCCACTGCTGGCTATTTGGAGCATTGTGAAATAGAGCAGGCAGAAATGATAGCTATCTGTCATGAGCCTGGACTGCTATCATCACCGATAGTACCAAGGAAATGAAAGTAGAGGCGAAAAGAGGAAATGAGGATGAAGATGACCAGACGGGAGAGGAAGTGACAGAAAAGGACAGCTGAGGGAAAATGGTGTATATATGAGTGAAAGAAAAGGAAAAGTAAAAGCAGGATGAGAGGAGAAAAGAATAACATGTGAGCAGAGAAGATGAGAGTAGTGATATTGAAGGCCTGGAGCCAGAGGGACATTACTTGAATTTGAGGCAAAAATCTAATCTCTGTATCTAGTGAGAGCTCTGCAAGAGATCCCTTGATCCCCGAGATCCCTGAAGCAAGTATGTTTTACGGTGATCCTGCGAAAGACACTGACAATAGGTAATAAAACGTTGCTTTATAGGGATCATTATCTGCTTATATTATATTCTTAAACACAGCTTAAAGATGAATAATACAAGATTATCCACATTTAATCTAATCCTCTAAGTAAATTCCCTTTTTCCTACATGCTGTATATTGTAAATGGGGCCTACAAGTGATGCACAATGGACACAAAGCTAGCTGTTGTTAGAGAGCAGTCCAGCAGCCGGGTAATAATATTCATGACTGTGTTTGTGAATCGGAGAGTTGTTAGTGGGTCAGCGGCTTTGTCTCTGAGGAGCAACAGGACACACAGACATTAACCGTCTCTTTATAATGATAATGTGCTCCGGCAATGTCAAAGCCAAACACTTTGAGGTGTGCACAGAAATAGACCAGCACACACAGCCTAATGACAGCAGTCAGGGGGCCAATAGGAACACGCATTCACATGTTTGTATTCCTATACCTGTGAGGACCATTATTGATATAATGCATCCCCTAACTCACATCCTAAATAAGTAATTGTGAATTTATGGGTACATTGCATATCAATTGTGGCTCCCCGATGGTGACTAGCATTGCTATTCCACTTAGACAGGGTGACAATTTATCCTTCCGTATTCAACGTCTCCCCGGTGGTCTTGTTAGGATTTGGTGTCCTCAAAAAAAAAGGTTAAATTCCCAGTGAGTCCTTTGAAGAGAGGGCTGCACAACATGTCCTCGTTTCCCAACTTTAAATGTCTAAAACCAGCGAGAGAACACACAAACTCTGGCAATACAAGTAGATATGAATACACACACTGAAACACTGGAAAACTTGATATACACATTCCAGTGGAAATGCGAAAAAACCCACACACACACACATAAACACCTTCAGGAAAAAATGCAAACATGAATTCTAAGGAGCAAACACGCACGTACAGTACATTCACACACTCACACACACACGCAGACACACACACACACACACACACACACACAGAGCTCTGGATAGGCCAAAACATGAGGTGTCTCCTGTAGCAACGAGCAGCTTGTTATCCAGACTAATTAATATATCAGTATGTCAGGGCTGGTGGAGCGACTCCTCACAGTAGAGAGCAGGTCTTATTTCTTGTTGTCCGGGACGATGACACAATGAAAAATAATAGACACCGGCAGTATGTCTGGGAGCAGTGACTCTGCTAACACGTTCATTCATCACTGGGCTTCAGCTAGGCATGTGCGCTGTAATAAAGAAACTTTTTTATTTTTTGCCTGATTATACTTCTACTCAGGACTGTGTGTACAGACTCTGCTTCAGTGACATTTCATCCATTCTTTAGGTTATTTTCAGCAACAAATTGTTATCATTAGTACATTAAATCCTGAAAACTCTGAAGTTATTCCCAGCATGGCTCCACCAACTTTAACCTGAGCTGTGTGTGTTTAATTAGACGGACTCACTCAAAACACCTGTGTGGACCCTTAATTACTCAAGAGTGGTGAAAAACTTCAGGGGGTCATGGGTGTGCAGAACTGGAAATTCACATCAAATGCAACCGAATTGACTGAAGTTGAATCTGAAATGAGTCTGTGGTGCTTTGAGCTAAATGCAAACATCAGCAACATGTTCATTATCTTAGTTTAGTAAGTAAGCGTGCTAACATTTTGGGAATTGACAGTAATCATTAAGTACATCTAAGGGTGATAGGAATGTCTCTAGTGATGCATTGGACAAATTGCCAGATGTCAGAGAGGCAACCTTAAATTACAATAAAATTACACATCAAACAATCAAACAATACAATATACAATAATTAACAAAAAATACATACTAAATTAATTTTTTAAAAACCCAGATATTCAGGGACAAGAAAAGGAAAAGGTCGATAAAAACAAGCAAAACAGAGAACAGGAAGTTAGCAGAGAAAGACAAATAATGTTTAATGTTCACATGTTTAAGCTACAGCTTCTACTGACCAGTGAAGGAACAATGAGTGTTAACTTCTCTTATTTGTACTGGTAATTAATCCCATTTTTTCCATACTGGTACAAAAGATGGTGACTGACTGAAAACGCTTCTTCAAATAGGATACTATAATAAGTAATAATGCAATTTTGATCTGATGATGGCGTTAAATTAAAAATTAAGTGATTACCAAAGTTATTATAATTCACCCTGAGGGGTAGAAACATTTTCACTTGTAAATGTTTAACTATAAAAAATATAAAAATGTCTGCACAAAATGTCACGCCAGTCCATCCAGTAGAAGTTGAGATATTAATGTAAAAAACTTTGATATGCTGGTGGCACTTAAGGACAAGTCAGGGATCATCAGAGACAATATGATTCATCCTCTCGGTCTGTTGATGTCGAGATATATCATTGTTCACCAAAGTGGTGCACTCACCGAGAGACGGACATCGAAGGGGTGCAATTATAAACACATCACATAAGAGCAAGGCTATTTAAAACTGAACCAATAGGAAAAGAGTCTTTTTTTTTTTACTCAAATAGACAAGTGGGATCTTTGTCAGGTCAAAATGTAAGAAAAAAAGGAGGAAGTGTGCAGGCGTTGCTCTTTCCCAAAAGACGTTTATCATCTCTAGAGCCTTAACTTCACTGTGGCTTAAACATAATTTTGGCAGGTATCTGCTTTTCATCTGACAACAGCAATACATCAAAACACGCCTCACAGCAGCTGCATTTTTTCAATCTATGAAGCTATCTGTGTTAAAACTGAAGCATCATTTATCTCAGAGCTCATCCAATAGAGTACACAAACTCCTCATTAAAACTAAGAGATGGTGACCAATAAGCACCGAAGAAGAAGAGGAGGCTACGCATGATGAATATATAAAAAGACATAGTTGACAGCAGCAATATTTTTTATGTGCAGCGGAGCTTGTTGCAGAATAAGGGGATTATTTATTACACCTCGTTAGACTGAGTGCAGTTGTTACTATCTGGCATGCATGTAACCTGCATATATTCGTACAGTATGAGAATTAGTGGTGCATACTGTACTGTGAGAGCAGCTGGAGACATCTTCCCTCGTGCTTTTGTCCTGTGTCAGTCCTGAAATCTCATTATAATCCAAGAGAAACGAGTGGAAACAGCCATGTGACGACGCTGAGTTAGCACTCTTTCTTGCTTTTTTCCTAATTTCTCTTTATTTTTTTCTTAAATGCACATTTGGAAGATGTTTTTAAATAGTTGCTTTAGCATTGAAATATTGATGAAGCTTTCTAGCAAATTAAAACTGAGTGCTTCTGTTCAGGAAATGTATCAAATCTATATTTTCAATATTGTGTAAATAAAATTGAGCTGATGATGGTATTATCCACAATATTAGCTCCATTATCTAATAGGTTTGGAAGTGACTGCACTGCTGCACTTACAGTAAGTCTGCCACAGCACTGTGTGTCATCTTATATTTTCCACCATTGCAGACTTACTTATTGGGTTGATTATAGCAACAGAAGAAAGGGGGGGAATAACAGGAGGGAGAAGTAAGGAGGAAGCTAAAAAGTGATAAATGTTGGCAATACTGCTATAATATCACTATTAATCTCCATTATAAGAGTACAGAGCAATTTTCCTTGTTATCACAACAGCAAGAGGGAAACAAGAGGTAGAGAGAGAAATGGACGGAGAGCGACAGAGCGGTGACGAAAGAAAGGAAATGGAAGAGAATTGATGATTGTTGGCATACTATTACTGTTTGCTAACTCAATTCCATGAGAAAATGCAGTGCAGTAGTCCTGCCGCTGCAAATGTGTTTGTGTGTGTGTGTGTGTGTGTGTGTGTGTGTGTGTGTGTGTGTGTGTGTGTGTGTGTGTGTGTGTGTGTGTGTGTGTGTAGCTGCAACCTATTCCCAAGACATAAAGTTGATGTTGGATAATTCTGCCGAAGCCCACATAAAGTTTAATGAGTTATTCCGGGGTTTTAAATGTGTCAGTGTGCTTGTTGAGTTATAGAGCAGCATCATAAGCCCCCTCCCCACACACATCTCTCTGATGCCAGATTTCGTGACAGCTGTATTAATTTACGTAACTCGAACTTTCACTCTTACCTCATGCAGCGACTGGGTTTGAACTGCTGCTTTCAAGCTCTCGTTGCTTTCTTCACATAACTACTACTGTATGTAATTAGTGTCTTTGAGGAGAGACCAGTGTCCCATATATTTATTGACATCGCCTCTCACCCCTTTCTATGATGCCAGGCTTGAAAAATTGTACAAAAAAAGCTAATTTCTAAGCAAACCTCACCTTATGTGTCAGGCTTTTAAAAATAAATCCATGATAAGTAACGATACACAGTTCAAGTTCAAATGTCTTGTCATTCACCAGATAAAAGTATATAGTTGTACAGTGTATATTTAGATTGTACTGAGTGGTATTTCACAGTAGTAGATGAAAATAAGCAACAAAAATCATTTAGGTTATAAAGGTTTTTAGGCTTTTTTGTTATTACTATTGTTATTATATGTTATTATTATCTACTATCTGCATCTTTATCTGTTTATTTCATAAAAACCTGTAGTCAGATTTACATTGGAGGTATTGTGCATTAATATACTGCTTCATTGTTGTTTTCAACTGCCTTTTTCACTCCTAATGTGTATATGTATAAATTGAGCTGACAACAAAATCATACAAAATATCATAAAACAGTATTTTGATCATGTATCTAAATAAATCAAATAATAAAGCACAATTTGTATTGATGCAACCCATCAAAAAAGGAACACATGAGTCTAAATTGAGTCTAAATGAAGTTGTTGGACTGTTCAGGGTGAAGATGGAAATAAATACAAAATAAATTATAATTACGCCTTCTGTATACACAGCCATTCACTTATACTATTTTCCATGCTACATAGAAAACAAGGGTGTGAGGAGAGAGAGAGATAGATGTAAGGAGAATGGGCAGAGAAAAAGAGAGACAGGGAAATGTAGGTAAGATTACTAGAGAAAGTCCACCACAGTATAAAGCTGTACAGTAATAATGTTAAAATGTATATAAGGACCAATAATGTACACATAACCTGGAGTCACAGAAAAAAAAATCATAGTGCTGTAGTAGTTTATTGTTGCAGAAAAAGTGGTAATAAGTAGAAAATGATGCAAGGAGAAGAAAAACAGGAGGAGGAGTGACAGAAAATTTATTATAGAACGAATTAGTACTCAGTGCTGATGCGGTAAACGTAAGAGGAGAATTTCATAACAGCTGATCGAGTCAATGTTTGCATTGTCTGCTCAGTCACATCAGCGGTTAGATTATATTGGAGACGACAATGGCGACATGGTAAACCGCTCTAATCCGCTTTACTTAGCCTATAGCAGGAAATAAGGACAAGCTGGTAGGTTTTAAATTCACACACACACAGAGAGAGACACACATATGCACGCACACACCTCAAAGTGAAGCGGTGTGTAGGCTATAGGTGCGTTATTGTCAAGACAGAAGATTGAAGTTGACTGATCCTATTAAGTTGTGTGTCGACACACACACACACACACACACACACACACACACACACACACACACACACACACACACACACACACACATACACACACACACACACACACATGCATACATACAAATGAATTGTGCATGAACACACTGCCTCTGTGTCACACACATACGTAGCCGTGTGACTCGGCTGTGTCACATTCACAGTTGAGATGGAACAGAGCGAGGATTGCAGAACTAAAGAACGCCTGTCAGGTTTATTTCTGTCTGCGGCTGGCTCTCGTCTGGGCGGCGACGGTGCGGCTGCGAGCGGGGTTTCATGCTCTGATGTGCTGCTGTCCCACTTCCCTGTCCCCTCTCTCTCTCTTTCTGATGTAAGAACATTTAAAAAAAAAAAAAAAACTAAAGACACCTGATGAGTAGCCTACTGCAACATTCATAACTTCTTTCACAAACTCAAAATAATGCAAAGAGTCAGCATCAACTATTTGTGTAATCTATCACTGTGCACTGACGCTGCAGAGCATTATGGTTGATGATTTGTCTTTTAGGGGTCGGGCCAAATGCCCTCATTGCATCTAATAAACAGTCAGAGGAAAGATATATGATGTTATTATAATATGATAGATTTGGACAGTTATATTATGCTGTTTTGCTGCCATAACACTGTTTTTTAAGGTAAGTTTACTTAACAATAGTGTTAATAATGTAGCATTACTTAAAATAAAACTCAATAAAATAACGTAAAGACTTTACAAATACTTTTTCTGTTTTTGCTAGAAATCCTGAACATGTTACTGTTGACCATTTTCCAAAGCAAAGAAAACACCTTTAAACTGAGTTAATTTCATGCTTGGAAAACTCAATGAAACAGATTAAACATTTTAAAGGAATAGTTTGACATTTTGGAGAAAACATTTACTTGCTTTTCTGCCAAGAGTTACATTAAAGCCTCAAGCCCGTTAACGTGGACTGGCATAAAGTCATGTGCTGTATAAAATAAAGTACATAGCCACCGTGACGTTACTTATTGGTTTGTGGACTTCCGTTCTGAAGCCTCCAGTTTGCATTTCGACCATCGCCATCTTGGATATTTGGAGGTGAGAGGGTGAGAGGATGGAGCTGACCCTAATGCTAGATTTTAGCCTGGTTAACACGGTACATTTAAAGTCTATGGTTGACTTACATAATGGCGAAAAACACTCTTAAAACCATAAAAACAAAATGTACTTAACAAAAAAGAAAAAACTGCACATCAATTGCACTGAACGGCATCCATCTGTCACTCAAAACGGCCACATCGTTAATTATGTGTAACTTTAAGCCTTAATACATTTTAACTGGGTGAGTTGTATAAAAATCCATCCTAAGTACAGTTGTCATGGGACTAGGAAATTAGGGAAATTAGCAATAGAGACCAAAACCGTGTTTTGTAGCAGACTGTGAATTTGTGTATTTCTGCTGTAAAGTTGGGCATTTTAACATGAAGGTTTACGGGGACTTACTCGCTTTTGGAGCCGGCCTCAAGTGGTCTTTAGAGGAACTGCAGTTATTGGCACTGCCATGTTGGCTTCATTTTTTTCAGCCCTTCAGGTTTCCGTTAAAAACTGGAAACAGCTAGTCCAGCTCTGCTATGCCTTTAGTCTTTCTTTGGTCAGTGGAAATGAAATCCTTATACCAGCACCTCTAAACCTCACTAAATAACACTTAATCTACCAGCAACTTATTTACATTTTACAGAGTTTGCGTGCCTGTTTCTTGGACAGATGAATTAACTTCCTGCAATGTCTGCTGGTTGCCTGGCAACCTCACATGACAACAAGACTCCAGGAAGTCACTGTGCCTGGATAAAAGTCCAACATAACCCTAAATGTTGAATTATATTTTTAAAGGTGGTTGTACAGTTTGTGTATTTTTTGTGTTAACATATTTATTTTAGTGGCCATAGTTTCCATTAGAGTATACATCACACGTTGCTTTATCACAAATGTATATATTATAGGCCTATATACATTTGTTATCATCAAGATGAATACAATTTGAACCATCCAAGTATATACTTCACATGTCAGTTTCAATCTGCCAAGAGCTGTGCAGGCCTGTGACGTTCATATGTGCAGGCAGTTAGCCAGAAGCCCTTTTCACCTAGTACGCTACATGCAAGCTGTGATTTGCAACATCAGATAATTTCCTCTCGCATATTTTGACACATTTCACCAATCAAAGCAAATGGTTTACGATCGACCAACGCACTAGCAGGTGAGAGCCCTGCAGGAGACCATCATTAACCCCAGAGAGAGACTCTGCCCGACACCATTTGTGATCTGCACTTGTTAGTTGAGCTCGATAATTGCTTTTGTGAATCAGGCGGCCTGTTCAGTGAGGGAAACGGGCAAATGTGCATCCGTTTCAGGTATGTAAGTGAGTGACAGGACTTTCATTAAGCTGTTAATTTCTTGCATTAAAAACACCAGCAAGTATTTATTTTTTATTACATAGTTTACATTGAAGATGCAGACTGGAAACATACAGAGCAAGAGAAGAGGACATGCAACAAAGGTCTCCAGCTAGAACTGAACTGAGGACAGTGAAGTTATGTAATGCATATCTTATAGACGATGTTGAAGTTTTCTATGAAGCTGGTATTCATCACTGATATACATAAAACTATTTTTATGCAGTGAAACTGTGAATCAACTTTGTCAAATGCTTATACACTGTCAAATAACCATCTGAACCCCAAACTGCTTGTTTACAGTTCCATGTGGAACACTTAGAGCCAAAAAATGTGCTTCATAATACGAAAAAGACATATCTTATGTATATTTTAGATAAATTCTTATCAAGTTGTAGCAAAAAACAACTCTTTGAAAGGGTTGCTGTTCTGCTTCCAGCTCTAAACTCTTAGATATCAGACTGTAGATAAGGCAAGTTTATTTAAATAGTGCATTTCATATACAGGGAAATTCAAAGTGCTTTACATAAGATCACAAAAAATGTAAGAAATCAACTGAACAGTAAAATACATGAAGTTAGACAAGAAGGCTCCATAAAGGGTTAGGGTTATCAACAGGCACAGCAAACTGATGTGATGTGTTTTCCATTCAGATTTAAAAGTATTCAGCCTTGTCTCTCTTCTCCGACATCTTCAGGTAGTTTGCTCCAGATGTGAAGAGCACAGAAGATAAAAAGCAGCTTCGTTCACCATGTTTCACTTTTAAGGAACCACAAGAAGACTAGAAGCAGCTGACCTGAGAGCTCTGGTAGGGTTCATACTGTATGAGAAGATCTGAGATGTGTTTAGGACCTGAACCCTTCAGAGATTTATGGACAAGTAGTAACACTTTGAAGTCAACGTCTCTGACTCACTACTTGGATTAAATTAGTCTTTATAAGGACTTTAGCAGCAGTGGATCTGGATCAACTTGATCTGACCTGCTGTAGAGCGACTGAAGGGTGAATGTCCAACCAAAACAGTCTCTACTTACTAATGCAGCGCCATGATAGAAGATGAAGATGACTTAATCTTCACTATGGCAACCATGGCCTTTGAAACAAGAGTTGACAAACCAATCTGACCTCAAGGTTCGTGTCTGTGGTCATAGAATTGTAAAACGTTTTCTTTTGAATGAGAAGTCCAAGCTAAAGCTGAGGTTCGAAGTTTTTTGTTCTTGACCATAGCAACAGCAGTTTCAATCAGTGTGTTGTGATCAAAAGCTCCAGAATAGCTACTAAATGGATCCTGAGGGGCGGGGAGAGAGAGAGACTTGTTCAGTCGAGCACTGAAACTGTTGCTGTGTGACAGCTTCATCTGCCGATCCAGACTGACGAGAATCTGGAAGAAGCCGCTAACAGTTGCTCTTTTCACCAGAGATGGACAGAACACATTGTTCATCGCCACCGCAGCGCCGATGATGTCACTGTCGTCATGGGCAGCCGCGGAAACGTTCCCTTCTCACTGTGACTGCAATCTGTCCTCTCTCAGCAAGAGTCGGATGTGTGTGTGTGTGTGTAAGCCTCTATGCCATTTTATTCAAATTCATCTCTGTGAGGACCCGTGTGAGATTCAGACCTTGAAAGTGAGACAGTATTGAAAGAGAGAGTCATTCTGTCCTCATCCTTTAAATGAGGGTAATGACTTTAGCGTTTAGTTTAAGGTTACGGTTAAGATTCAAAGTTCAACACGTAGCTGTGATGATTAGGATTATAAAGTAAGGGGCAAAGGAATGTATTATGTCACCGAGAAGTCCTCACAATTATAGATGTGCAAATGTGTGTGTCACAGTCCGAGCGGTCACACTGTGCTTCTCACACTGCCAGGACTGGCAGTCGGCTCGGCCAGAGGAACCAACCAGTAATGAGATCTCATTTTTGGCTCGCCTTCCTGCGGCGATGGCGTCAGCAGCCACAGAAAAAGACATCCTCCAATTAGACAAAAATATGCCCTTTTGTGCAAGAGCGAAGCACGCATGGAGAGAATATAGAAACTGTGATTTGGTGAGCAAATATGTCGCAACACAAGTAGCTGTTGTGTCAGTGAAAAACACTTTGAGGTAATGACTTCAGTTGTTTGTTGATTAAATGTTTTGTTTAGAAAAATGAACAGTTTGTGAGATGTATAATCCTCCCCCTTTCCTTTTCTTCTGGCTGAGATGATGATGGATAATGACAGCTGCTGTGAGGTTGGATAGAAGTGTAGAAGTTGAATGAGGTGGTTTTATGTTAACAGTGCACGAAACAAGACTTTTACTGTGGAGTAACAGAGAAAAGGGAAACTGACACCATCACTCCTGTATGTTGCAGTCGTGGCTGTAATCAACATTCTTCAGAAATTCAACATGACATCAACAAAAACATGTTATATAATTTTCTAATTTTTGATTGTTAAAATTTGGGTTATTCAGTAAAAAAAAAAACCTAAATTATATTTTCCATAATTGTTTACATTAACTTAATTTTTGTATTGCATGCATTTAATAATATTATTTACTATTAAGATTGTATTATTATTATTAACACATATATATATTAACACATTCACTTTTCCACACAGCCAGTAATAACATTCTGGTACAAAAATGTTCTCTTTTTTCTCTTTTAGTTTACTACGGATCAAAAGTGTTTTTGTTTTGTTCCTTTTATTGTTTTATTTTGGCCAGACAGTTGATATTTGTCAAGTTTAAATATGCTGAGTATATATATATATATGAATGTGCGTCAATAAACTCTCTGTGTTTAAGTTTCGATTATTGAATATTACCCCCCCCCCCACCCCCCCCTCATCCTAAAACACTCAAATTCAAATGGAAATTGCTTGAATTAAAACAAAAGATGTGCCAAATTATTTTAGTTTGTTTTTTAGTTTGTTTTTAATGCTCTATTATATCTATTCTATTATTATTTTATTTCTCTCTCTTTCTATGTTTTTGTACTTTGTTTTTATTATCAGTGTGTGTGGGGGGTGGGGGGTATGTATGTGTTTACTATGATTGGGTTTTATTTTTATTTCTCGCACATTGAGTTGCCACTGTGTATGAAATGCGCTATATAAATAAAACTGCCTTGCCTTGCCTTATATACAATATATGTAAATTAATGGAGGAGTATTGGTACAGGTGATTTTTTAAATAAATAAATATAGTACATTTTCTTCATAGTTGGAACTTAATGTAAAATATACAGTTTAATTAAATTAAAAGTTGTCCAGTGTACAGATGTTTGTTTTTGGAGGTAGCCATCAACACATCCAGTTGAGAATATGTCATTATTTGGCCTAAGTAGGTGAAAGACTGCCAATACAGGGATGGCTATTTGGGACTGGTGCCTGACAGTTGAGTCAAATGAAAATATAAAGGTGATGGAGGGGTGAGGTGTGACTTTCACTGAAGTAAGGGACTAAAGTTAGCAACAGTGACCATGGTTAAGCTTTTTAATTTAAAGGAGACATTTTCTGTTTATATTTTGATAGTTTGGCTACTGTGCAAAGAACAGACTCACACTTAAAGTGCTGTAGCTGTGGTTGTCATTTTATGAAACTAATAAACAATTACATTCCACTGTCTGCAGAGAGAGATTGCAGAAGGATTAAACAAGCGTGTACTTGTTTGAGTCCAGCTCATAAATCACCTCACCTCTCACTCTCTCAACATTTTCATACCATTTTGTCAATAAACCCAATTACATCACATCAATCAGCCAAACTCTGAAAACTTCAATTCACTCCAAAAGAATGATTTATACATTTAAAGTTTGCTTTGCCTTCGTCGTAAATTTCACTGTGTTTCACTCCTTCCTGTAAATGAACAGCTTATCATGGTGAGTCCCACCAGAAGGATGTCTGGCTATGTGAGATTAGGGGCGACCTGGGTCATAAGAAACACTTTCACTATAGATTGTTTTGTGACCAACAACTTTGGTCAGTCTTCAAATTAAACTATATACAAAAAAAAAAAAAGCTGTAGTGGAAGTTGCTCAATAACAAGTGATGGTATTTGCCCATTTATGAAGAAAAAATATGAACAAACATAACATGACAGAGAATACTCAATCTGAAAACTGTAGTGGGTCAAATTCCTTTTTCTATACAACTCCTCAGTGAAGCCTTAAGAAGCTACAACTCAGATGGTTAAAGAAAATAAATAAAAAGAGCTTTGCAACAAGTCTTATTAAGAGGCATCTTATAGAATTACCAGTGAAATAAATCATCACCTAAGAAGATATCTTAGAGGCACATCTTTTGTCTTCAGCAGTTGCAGCAGAGTGAGGATGGACTGGACTCAGTGATGGCGATGTAGAAGTGCACCATCATATGTTTTGAGTTCCTTCAGATGTTGCAGGAAGTATATATCCTCTGCTGAGCCTTCTTTTTTTTAGGCCACCGATGTTCTGCTCCTATTTTGAGGTCCTGGATGATGGTGGTTCCCAGGAAGTCGACTGAGGAGTACCACGGAGTGATGGGGACGGGTGGAGCCTGGTTCTTCATGAAATCCAGAACCATCTCTACTATCTTTAGAGCATCGAGATCCAAGTTTTTTTTTGTCCACACCAAATCACCAGGTGGTCGATCTTAACGTGCTTGCTCAGTGGTACATTAAATCACTGCACTTTTTTGTTTTTTACATATATGCTCAGTTAATTTTGCCAGTCTTACTCACCCATAATGAAGTCACCCACAGTTTTATTGTAACATTAGGCTTTTTGTGTTTTACTAATGGAGGCATAAGTGCAGGTCCAAGTTCCCCCCCCCCCCGATGCTCCACAATGGGCTTCTTCATTCTGAAATAATCACACATGCTGGTGAGTTTTATACTCTCCTAAAAATAGATGTTACATCTGTGGCCTGTTGCTTTCATCTACTTTAGTTGATGGCATGATTGCAGGAAAACAATTCTGCTGCACACAAGCATCCTGAAGCTGTTGGGGTTAGCATCGGGGGCTGCAGGTTACCTAAAGTACAAAACACAACCGCAGTGCAGCACAGTTGAACTCCTGTAGCACACAACAGACATGCTGTGGCAACATCACCGACAGCGTAGTGGGAAGCATAACATCATATAAAGTGAAGTGCTGCACTGGCTTTGAAGCCCTTTTTTTTAAACTGATACCAATAATTGTATTCTATCTATACCTGGATAATAGAAGATATACTTACTCATTCACAACTGAAAAACTGAATGTTTGCCTTTACAAAAACAAATAACGTTTAACATATATCAACTTATATTCTTCTAAGCTGCTGAATGAAGTAATGCAGCATACATTCATGAGTACAAACTACTTGGAATGTTGTGGACTGGGGTTTGGGGTTGTGTTATGGTGTTCCTTTTTCTGTCTCTCCTGCAGGGCTGGCGGTGGTTCGGGGGCGGGGTTGACCTACTTGTCACAGGAGCAGGGAACAGAGCAGAGCACACCTGGTTTCAATCTACAATCACCACCACTCCAGAAAAAGCCTGGTTCACCTCCACGCCCCTGCCAGATGATTCAGTTACCAAGCCACGCCTGTGTCCTTGCTACCAGCCTCCAGCCTGCAGCCTCCAGTCCCCAGCCACCGCCGCCCGCTACGCCACTTGGAGTGGTCCGTTTTTTGTTCCCTTTTGCCCCAGGAGGGAGTCCAGTCCGATTCCCCTCTTCCAACTACTGCTATTGTCCGGCAGCACCCTCCGTTTGCAATAAACCTGTGTTTTGAACAGTTCCCCTGCCTCTCCTGCCTCTTGGGTCCACCTTGCTTAATCCCCAACAGAATCATCTGGCAATCATGGACCCGGCGGAGACAGACAACATCAAGCGAGCCCTCGCCGACCAGGGCGCTCTGGTGACCAAACATGAAACCACTCTTCGGCAGGTTGTAAACAACTTGCAGCAATTAGCCACAGGCATCACAGACCTTGGAGGGAGGATGGACGCCATCACAGGTCAACTCACCGCTCTCGCCCATGCTCCCCCTCCTCCACCTGCACCAGTCCCACCACCTGCCGTGGCTCCGATGGTCGCACCCCGAGAACCCTTCATCCCCACACCTGCCAGGTATTCCGGTCACTTAGGGACTTGTTCTCAGTTTCTGCACCAGTGTTCACTAGTATTCCACCAACAGCCGGGCACATACGCCACAGATCAGGCAAAGATAGCCTTTATCATGAGCCTCCTGTTTGACCAAGCCTCAGCTTGGGCGCTTGCCACCTCCACTCATTCCCCAGAACTCACCACAGATTATGATGAATTCACGCAGGAGATGAGAAAGGTTTTTGACCATCCTGTTAAAGGGAAGGAGGCAGTTGGTCGAATGCTGAGGTTGAGACAGGGCACCCAATCAGCTTCACAGTATGCACTTGAGTTTCGCATTCTGGCCGCCGAGAGCGGCTGGAATGACACCGCCCTGCAGGCGATTTTCCTTAAGGGGATATCAGAGGAGTTAAAAGATGAGTTGGCTCCCAGAGATGACCCTGATAGCTTAGAGGCCTTGATTGACTTAACCATCAGGTTGGACAACAGGATGCGAGAGCGACGCAGGGAAAGATCCCAGGGACAAAGGCCTCGTTCCCTCTATTCTGCCCCAGCCACCCCAGTGGCATTCGCCCCTTCCACCATTACCTCATCATCTAGCAGCCCCACAGCAGACATGGGCCCTCCTGCCCCCACAGCGGGGGAGCCCATGCAGTTGGGGCAAGCCAGGCTGTCTCCTGAAGAGAGGCAGCGTCGTTTCGTCAACCGGCTCTGCATTTACTGTGGCCAGAAGGGACATTATCGGCCACAGTGTCCAGAGGCGCCAAAAGGACAGGCTCGTCAGCAAGAAGGAGGACGCTGGTGAGCCGGACATCCATGACTTCCTCCTCAAACCGTGTCCAACTGTCAGGTATGATACACCAGACACAACGCACGCTCCCTGTTGTGGTTTTGATTGACTCTGGGGCTGACGATAATTTCATAGACATTAACTTTGTACGGGAACATAATCTCTCGGTTTGTCAGCTAGATCAACCCAAAAGAGTTGTGGCAATAAACGGACACCCCATTGACAGCGTCACACACAAGACCCAGCCAATTAAACTCACCCTGTCAGGTAACCATCACGAGCAGGCAGAGCTATTTGTCATATCCTCCCCTTTGAACCCCATTGTTCTTGGGCTACCATGGCTACAAACCCACAACCCACACATAGACTGGGCAATGGCCTCCATTCGCAACTGGAGTGATCACTGTCACCGACATTGTCTCTTTTCGGCCATCCCCAAACCCTCTGCCAAATTGCCTGCACCCCCCGAAGACATAGATTTGACTAATGTTCCCCGAGGATATCATGAGCTGAAGGATGCATTTAGTAAAGACCGGGCGCTCACCCTGCCACCACACCGACCATACGACTGTGCTATCGATCTACTCCCTGGCTCCTCGCTTCCCACCCAACGACTATACAACCTCTCCAAACCCGAGAAAGAAACCATGGAAACGTACATAAATGACTCAGTGGCAGCAGGTGTCATTCGTCCCTCCTCTTCCCCTGTGGGAGCTGGTTTCTTCTTTGTAGCAAAGAAAGACAAAACACTGCGGCCCTGCATCGATTACACTGGTCTTAATGCTATCACAGTCAAAAACAAGTACCCCCTTCCACTGCTTGATTCAGCCTTTACACCCCTTCATGACTCAGTCATTTTTACAAAGTTGGACTTGAGAAATGCCTACCACCTGATCAGAATTAAAGAAGGTGATGAATGGAAAACTGCATTCAACACACACTTGGGACATTTCGAATACCTGGTCATGCCTTTTGGTTTAACAAATGCTCCTGCTGTTTTCCAGGCCTTAGTTAACGACGTGCTCCGGGACATGCTGAACAGGTTTGTTTTTGTTTACCTGGATGATATTTTGATTTTTTCCCATAGTTATGCCGAGCATGTTGACCATGTAAAACAAGTTTTGAAAAGACTGCTCGAGAACAAGCTGTATGTAAAGGCAGAAAAGTGCCATTTTCATGCAACCTCCATTAGTTTTCTGGGGCACATAGTTGAAAAGGGGCAGCTCAAACCAGACCCAGAGAAAATCAGAGCCGTGGAACAGTGGCCTGCCCCAGCCACTCGCAAACAATTACAGAGGTTTCTGGGGTTTGCTAATTTTTATAGGCGGTTCATCCGGGACTACAGCCGTCTTGCTGCTCCCCTCAGCCAGTTAACTTCAGTCAAGAAAACCTTTGAATGGTCAGCAGAAGCACAGGCATCCTTTGAACAGCTTAAAACAAAGTTCACTGCAGCCCCTGTGTTAATTCATCCAGATCCAGTCCTTCAGTTCATAGTTGAGGTTGATGCCTCGGATTGTGGGGTCGGGGCTGTTCTCTCCCAGCGCTCGCCTGCAGACCACAAACTTCACCCATGTGCTTTCTTCTCCAGACGCCTGTCTCCAGCAGAGAGAAACTATGACGTGGGGAACCGAGAGTTGCTTGCAGTGGTCTTGGCTCTCCAAGAGTGGCGGCACTGGTTAGAGGGGGCAGCTCAGCCATTCATTGTCTGGACGGATCATAAGAACCTGGCCTATCTCCGTTCTGCTCGCCGACTGAACTCACGCCAGGCCAGGTGGGCCCTCTTCTTAGGAAGGTTTGATTTCACTCTCTCCTATCGCCCAGGCTCGAGAAACACGAAGCCTGACGCCCTCTCCAGGCAGTTCACACCAGAGGAGGAGGGGACTTTGGAGGAAACGATTCTACCACCATCCTGTGTCATCGGCGCGGCCAGATGGGAAATTGAGCAAAGTGTCCAAGAGGCTCAGCAGGAGGAAATGGTGCCAGAGGGGTGTCCACCTGGACGGCTTTATGTTCCCCGGTCGATGAGAAGCCCGGTGCTCCAATGGGGGCATGCATCCAAAGTAGCCTGTCACCCTGGAATTCACCGCACCCTCTTCCTACTACGACAGCGTTTCTGGTGGCCGACCATGACTGCAGACACAAGGGAGTTTGTCACCGCCTGTTCCGTTTGTGCTAGAAATAAGTCCTCCCACCGTGCACCAGCAGGCCTCCTCCAACCCTTGCCCATTCCCCATCGCCCCTGGTCACACATTGCAGTGGATTTTGTCACCGGCCTCCCCCCCTCAGAAGGTAATACCACCATCCTAACAATTGTTGACCGTTTCTCCAAATCTGTTCACTTTGTTCCACTTCCCAAGCTCCCTTCAGCGTTGGAGACTTCTGACCTCCTGGTCCAGCATGTTTTTCGATTGCATGGTATTCCCCAGGATATCGTCTCGGACAGGGGCCCGCAATTCACATCTCAGGTGTGGAGGGGGTTCTGCCAAGCTCTGGGGGTGAGAACCAGCTTAACATCCGGCTATCATCCCCAATCCAACGGTCAGACGGAGCGGGCAAATCAGAGCTTGGAATCATCATTGCGGTGTGTAGCGGCACGTCTCCCAGCCTCCTGGTCCACATACTTGCCATGGGTGGAATACTCTCACAACTCCCTGGTCAGCTCAGCTACGGGTATGTCCCCCTTCATGGTCACTAACGGTTTTCAACCCCCCCTGTTCCCCAGTCAGGAGACAGAGGTCGCGGTCCCTTCTGTCCAGGCCCACTACGGCCGTGCTCGTCGTGTTTGGAGGGAGGCCCGGGCCGCTCTAGTCCGGACGACGGCCCGGAACCAGCGAATTGCTGATAGGCATCGTACCCCTGCCCCGGAGTACAAGGTGGGACAGCAGGTCTGGCTCGCCTCCAGGGACCTCCCTCTCCAGACAGAGTCTCGAAAGATGGCTCCCAGGTACATTGGCCCCTACGTCATCGAGCGCATCATTAACCCGAGCGCGGTCCGGCTGAGGCTCCCTGCGGCACTCAAGGTACATCCTGTTTTTCATGTGTCCCTGGTGAAGCCAGTGTCAGACAGTCCCCTGCATCCACCGTCTGACCCACCCCCCCCACCTCGCCTCATCGATGGCCACCCAGCGTTCACAGTTGACCACATCCGGGATGTTCGCAGGCGGGGCCGCGGCTACCAATTTTTGGTGGATTGGCAAGGGTACGGCCCTGAAGAGCGCTCTTGGGTTTCACGCTCCCTGATTCTGGATCCCAGTCTGTTGACAGACTTTTATCGTAGATACCCTGACAAGCCTGGTAGGACGCCAGGTGGCGTCCCTTAGTGGGGGGGTACTGTTGTGGACTGGGGTTTGGGGTTGTGTTATGGTGTTCCTTTTTCTGTCTCTCCTGCAGGGCTGGCGGTGGTTCGGGGGCGGGGTTGACCTACTTGTCACAGGAGCAGGGAACAGAGCAGAGCACACCTGGTTTCAATCTACAATCACCACCACTCCAGAAAAAGCCTGGTTCACCTCCACGCCCCTGCCAGATGATTCAGTTACCAAGCCACGCCTGTGTCCTTGCTACCAGCCTCCAGCCTGCAGCCTCCAGTCCCCAGCCACCGCCGCCCGCTACGCCACTTGGAGTGGTCCGTTTTTTGTTCCCTTTTGCCCCAGGAGGGAGTCCAGTCCGATTCCCCTCTTCCAACTACTGCTATTGTCCGGCAGCACCCTCCGTTTGCAATAAACCTGTGTTTTGAACAGTTCCCCTGCCTCTCCTGCCTCTTGGGTCCACCTTGCTTAATCCCCAACATGGAATTGGCCATTTGTGAGAGGACAAAGGTTTAAGTGTACATGGGGTTTCTCTTTGTTGATGGTGAAAACGGCTGATTGGTTATTCTTTTGCAAAAAATTGACTTTCTTTTTGCCTTGTTTTTATTTTTACCCATTCATTTTATATTATTATGTGACCATTTATTTTCAGATTGTCTTAAATTCAATAAAAAACAAAACAAGACAAAAGAGAAGTGCTCATTTCAGAGAACCTCAAGCTTACCAAAAGCCCTTCAGCTATTCACAGACTCCCTGCCAGCTTACTACTCTGTAGCTGAACCTGCTTTACACTGCAGGTGAGCAATTGCAAATACTTTTCCTGCAGGACTCCACAAAGTATACCGCATAATTATACAGCCGATGACTCACGGTTCACATACAGTATAAAAAGCACTTTTCCTTTGATTAAGTCATATATAAATACTCATACCATGACACACCGCTCTGACACCTTTCTCATAACTTTCTAGTGCCAGGCGTGTCTATTTCTGTGCAAGTCCGCCGTGCACTGCGGGCGGTAGGAGCGTGCACGTGAGGCAGCTGCTGGCATGGGACTTGGAACCCTGAAGCGCACACACAGCCACACACACACACACACACACACACACACGCCGGAAACCTGAGCCGGTGACGGCTTGGCCACCATTTGGTTATTTTAGGCCGTGCACACATTTAGAAGACACACTCGGCTTTGTCTGGCTGCGTGTCAGACACAGATAGAAATGTTTCATCAAGACTTTAAATATATTCTCAGTTCTCACGACATGCATCATAAACAACTTTTGCTAATTAATAATTACGCTTTGGTTTATCGAGTAAATCATTAACAACTGAGTGGGTTTTTTTATATTCTGTTTTGTGTGTGAGATGGCGATGCAACAAAGATCTAAGTAAGATCAACACCAACGATAAGTATAAAGCATCTTCATGGTATGTCTTGTGCTCTGACTGGTGTTGTTTTTTTTCAAAGATGTATGCAAGTGTATTGTTAAAGGATATAGCTGGTCATTTTCTACATTTTTCTTATTTATTTTAAGATTTATTTGGAAGTGACAGAACACATCAATCAACATTGTAGTTTACATCACAGTGAAAATGTGACAGAGTCAGCCAAGAGGGTAGTTGTCATCTGTAGTCCCCCGGCAGGCCAACAAGAGATTGTCAACAAGGACATAAGGACATAAGGAAGTTTATTGTCATTGTAGTTACATAATGAAATTCAGTTTGGCTCTCTCACATAGAAGGAAGACACGATTTAAAAAAAAAAATCAACATAAGACAAAAACTGGATGAAACAACAACAATAATGACTAAAATGATAAAAACAAAAAATACATAAAAATAAGAGTACCGAGCCGCTGCGTACATGAGCCGCAGGCAACAGGGGACATCATCAAATCTCTTGTGCAAGACAAACAATGAGCTGACCCTATCCACAAGTACTGTGTGTGTATCCAAAGTCCAATATAGCTTCTTATATCTTCTTACTGTACGCTGTTGTCCTTTATTGTTGTTCAAAAACTATTAAAACCATATCAATGAGCCACACCATTGAACAGATATGAGATATGTGATATGCTCTTTCACCACTAAGACTACAGTAGCAGTTGTTCATTTAGAAATGGCTCCAAAGACTAATAACAGCAATCACATTTTCAGTCCCCTTACAGTGGTTCTATGTAAGGCGGACACCAATGAGGATGCACAGGAATGCCGTTACATCCGTTTGCTGTGGTATATATATCACAACCTCTGCGCTACATCCTATATTGGGTTTCGATGTCACCTGTTGGTTTGCATTGGAGCCGCATTTAGGTCCAGTCATTTCCGTTTGGAGCCACGACCTTCCAAATAGGAGTGAGTGAGCCCGGTTCTTTTTTTCCAACTAGTCTATATATTCTCAATTGCTAAATTTTGACCCTCTAATAACTGTGCTGGTCATCAGTTTCTTAAATTATTGCTCCATTAATAAGATTACAAGACTTGGAGTGCCCTGGTGGTTGAGTGGTTAGAGCGCCTGCCATATAATTGCAGCGTCCCTGGTTTGAATCCTGAAAGGGACCTATGCTGCAGGTCATTCCCCTCTCTCTCTCTCTCTCTCTCTCTCCTCGTTTCCTGTCGTCCTCTATACCAGTTACTGTCTAAATAAAGGCAAGAAAGCCCAAAGACTTCCAGCAGCTTTGACATGTGGGGATGGATTGACACCTGCTGCTCTCTCCGACTCCTGGACTCACACTGAGTCTGGCTTTTCTTGCAATAGCTCATTAAGATTAATGTTACTTGATAACGATAGCTGCCCTGTTAGCACAGTTTAGCTAAAGTAGTTAATGTGTGCGCCACTGGGTATTACCAGTAAGCTAGCGTTAGCTTCGGTCAAAGGTAGTGGGGCAAGTTTCCAGTTGAAGATCCTGGCTCCAAACGGAAAACACAGCAACTCTGGACTTCAAACCAGCTTCAATGCAAAACAATAGATGATGTCACACCCCACTACTTACATCTTTATATATAGTATTTTTATTTGAAGCCTCTATTGGGTCACTTTAATTAAATCTAGCTGACATATCTTAATCATAATCCATAAATCCACACTCACTCATTCACAAACATACAAGACCAAAATAGCTTCGGCCACAGATACACAAACACTCAGACCAGATGATTTATCCGTGACCTACAATTTAGGAATTCACACTCGCACAAGCGCACACGTTTTAAAGTGATCCAAACCTGTTGTGCAATGAAGGAAAGTTTTGTATCTGGATGAAAACATTCCTATATATATACACAATGAACACATACATACACATGCGTTGTTCCCCCGAGTATAGCAGAGTGACTCAGAGCAAAGGCCTGTTTCTGTTTCAGTGTATCTGTGTATTTGTGTGTCAGGACAGAAACCTCTGAGTCGCTAAAAACACTGGGCACCTGTTCCCTGGATCCCTGAGGAGAAATTCCACTCCTATGTATGTGTGTGCGCGTGCGTGTGTGCGTGCGTGAACCTGTGCCACAGTAACAAGAGTGTTGACACTGGATTTTCTTGTCTCACGTGGACCCCATGCGACATCACTTCCTTTACGACCCCTCACTATTTAAAGGCAGTCGCGGAGCCACAGGGGCTTCAGCAGGGGATTAAAGGCAAAGACCTCACACTCTTCACACCGGCAGCTCACCCACTGACCGACTGACGATCTGGAAAGCTCCGGATGTTTCTGTGAAGATCTATAAAGATAAGAATCTATAAAGACTTTTGCTCCCAGTCTGGAAAAGCAAAAGATTCACATTTTGAGATTCAAGACATTACCTGAAGACTAAACGAGTGATTGACTTTTGAAGATACTGATTACATTTAATGCCTCCTAGATTAAGCAAACTTGCCAATTTTCCTAACATTTTAACTTCATCAGACCTCCGGATAAACCACAAACACTCTGCAAGCTCTTAGTTTTCCAGCAGATTGAAACAAACAATCCAGTCGCAATGAGTAGCGGTGGGACTTCCACAGTAGCACCACAAGAGCCTCAGGCTTTCAAACGGGCGGTGAGGAAGATAAAATGTGCCGCTATGGTGGCCAGCTTGGCCAAGAGCTGGCAGGGCTGGGCCAATGATCACTCAGGCAAGCAGGACAATATCCCGAGTGGCTGGATGCCTGCATCTGTTGAAGAGGAAAACTCAAAAGAACTCAACAATGTGGTCAAACTTACTGTCACCCCGCGTGTAATCACAGCAGATGATGGTGACAGCAGTGAGAGTATGATCCGGACTGGTTCCATTACCAAGACAGTACAGCCAACACGCAGCGAGTGTGGCAGCGATGTGGTCAACGCTATCAAAGGCAAGATGGAGTCAGCTCCCGAGGAGAGCAAGCCGTTTCTAGGTAACGAGTCGCCAACACGGCGGCGCCAAATGAGGGCACTGCAGCAGAGTGGAGGAGTCATCCAAGACAAAAAGCAGATGCTCCAAGAAAAGAAGCTGGGCTCGAGGAGCAGCAGTTTGGACACTGAGGACAGCGGGCTCGGAGAGGAGGCCGGGCTCAGCGATAACAGCGAATCAAAAACTGAGCAGAGTGACATCAAGTTCAAGAAACTGGTTAACAAACCCAAGGTAGAGTGATTTAAAATGATTTTACATACGTTTTAATACTGCACTAATCAGTATTTTCATATTTAAATATACTGTTTGGTTCAGTCTCTGCACTGCGCTGCTTAAAACAGCCAAAAAAAACGCCAAAAAACAGCTGATACAATGAACCACATGTCTGCTACCTGCCCAGAACCAAGTTAGCAACTATCAATGGAGCATAGTGAAGAGTGTAGCCAAACCAGAACTAAAAGGAGAGTGAATATTGGACTAATAATCATCAGAAGCAAGAAACACAATCCCAAAAAAAATTATAGTATTGTTCTGCATCTACTGGACGAGTAAACACCCAAAACAACTTCATGAGGTGATAATAATGGCGTGTCTTAACCTTGTTTTGCAGCCCGCCGGTTGCTAGAGTGAATTAACAGACACACACACACACAACATCACAGCTGGGTGTGGTCAGTCTGATCTGTTGTGACCGCACACAGCTGCTGTGCAGGTTGTGGAAAAAAATCATGTTGTCAGCACGTTGGCAAGATAGCAGAATTATTGGACTTGGTTCAGTTACTGTCTAAATTAACTTCAAGTGAAACTAAATGAAAAGTTAATTGAATCTTCAAATCATTTCAGCAGATAAGAGACAAATTAATTTGTTCATTAAAAAAGCATTAAACATTTAATTTCTCATTATTATTGTCTAAGGCATCAGCAGGGACAGGTTAATTTTTAAAAATCTGTATTAAACACCGAATTTGCAAAATGATGAGACTGAATAAAATAATATTTCCTTTTTTTTTTTTTTTTTTTTACACACCTGTTGTACACGTATCTGCACCTCTGTGGGAAATGTCCTTCCTCAAAACCCAAATAACTAAAGTCATATAAAAGGGAGAAAACTTATGGTAGTACTTTTTATAATTTGACTTTGCAAAGTACAAGCAGACAAGTGAAAGTACAGAAAAGGCCAAACACTTTCCCAATATCTCTGGCTTACAGCTAAACGGCTTATTGTGTGATATAGGTCATTATAAAATAGGTACTTTGCATATTTGAGTGTTGGTGAAATGATTACAGCACAACTAAAAGCAGATTAAAGCTGCAAAAGAAGAATATTGTATAAACAGCCTTTAATTGTGTTTTTTTCTGAATATGAGACAGTGGAGTATACACAAGTTTTAACTAGACACTTGTCGAGATAAATGTTCCTCCTCTCCCTGAATCAACACACAGAGGAGGACAAATACACTCAAACAGAGCATAAATAGTCTGACACAAGTCACACAGCGTGAATAAACAAGTTGAAGCAGAAGTCCCCTTTGATGTCACCTGAAGTAATCCAGCTCCCTCATGGACACCAAACAGCTTTAACAGTTGCATAACTCCCATACCGAAATCCCACCTATAAAAGGCAAAGGAGTCGACCGGTGGCCCCCCGCAATGTCGAGGGGGGTCTCCAAAGAGAGGCGAGTCCAACTCATAAAAACACAAGCTGGGCCCGCAGTGCAATGGAATATATGTAAATAAATATAGTCTCGCTCTGCGGTGTGTGTGTCTCCGATTTAACCTTCAGGTGGGACACAGCCAGTTGGAGGAAAAGCCGGGTGAAAGGAGAGAAGGTAGTAAGTGGGGGGGCTGGGGGGGTGGAGGAGGAAATCAGAGAGGTAGAAACAGAGAGAATGATTGAAAGAAAATAAGGAAATATATAAAAGACTGTTTAAAGATATTTTATTAATCTGGTTGACTTGGCACCGCTGGTCATGTAATGTAACTAAGCTGATAAATGTAATGTCAATTTTAAATAACGATAGACAAATAATAATTTAAAAAAGGAGAAGAAGGGAAAGGGTTATGACTGTAATGTTAGCCTGGTGTTCCTAGCGGGGGCGTGAATGTGCCAAAAAACATAATGTTTTTACAAACAGAACAACATACAATGTTCCCAACCTAGACCATACAGCACAACAAACAGAAGAGAGAGAAAATAAATGAATAAAGAAATAAAGAAATAAAACTTTAAAATAATCAGAGTAATAAATATATTGACAATACTTGAGTAAGATTAAATAGCAACAATAAAGGAATATATAATGACAAAGAGGGACCTTCCACATCAGATGAATATGCTGTCAAATCAAATGAGGTTAAACAAAACATTATCTCTGGTCCATTTTTTATGTTTTATATCTTCATTAAGTCTTCAGAAGATGCGTCAATATAAAAACTGAGAGATTAGTTTAACATTGGAGCTCATTTCTTGATAATCTGACTGCAAACTTTTAAGATATGTTGGTCAAAGGTAAATAAACAATCACTCTCCTGAGATAAATATCACTCTTTCCTCACCAGCCACGTTATCAGTCTGCAGTTTGGTGCTTGGCAGTTAGTGTTTGTTGGGTTTTTCCACTAAAAACAGTGAGCTTAATGAGAGCGGTGAGACTGAACTGGACCATTAACCCTCCTGTTGTCCTCGAGTCAAGGAAGGAAGGGAGGAAGAAGGCAGGAAGGGAGGGAGGAAGGAAGGATGGAAGGGAGGAAGAAGGAAGGAAAGGAGGGAGGAAGGAAGGAAGGAAAGGAAGGATGCAAGGGAGCAGAAGGAAGGAAAGGAGGGAGGAAGGAAGGTAGGAAAGAAGGAAGGAGAGAGGGAGGAGAAAGGAAAAGAGGAAGGGAGGAAGCAAGGAAAGAAGGACAGAGGAAAGAAGGAAGGTAATGGGGAGGAAAGAAAGACAGAAGGAGGGAGGGAAGGAAGGAAGGACGTAAAGAAGGAGGGAGGGAGGGAAGAAGGAAGGACAGAAGGAAGGAAGAAAGGGGGATGGAGGAAGGAAAGAAGGAGGGAGGGAGGAAGGACAGATGGAAGGAAGGAGAGAAGGAGGGAGGGAGGAAGGACAGATGGAAGGAAGGAAAGAAGGAACAGTGAAAACAGACGGGGTCAATTTGACCCGGGAGGACGACACAAAGGTTAAAGGCACGCACCATTAAACCAACAAACAAGTCTAGTCATGCTAGCAGCTATGCGAGGCTGTACTTGAGCTAGTCGATATACTAACATCACAATGACAGCGTTAATATGTGTATGTTTGGCTGGTATAATGTTTATCATGTTCACTATCTTAGTTTAGTGTGTTAACATTCGCAAATTAGCACAAACCCTAAAGTGCCGATTAGGCTGTTTTATATCAAATGCTTTGTTGGAATTTAGTGATAAACCAAAGTATCTTAGAAATATAAAGTAGTATATCATTGAAATACTATAATAGTAAAGTAGCCTTAAAATTATAGTTGAATATGTTAAACCTTTGGTCACTTTTCTGTTAAAATGCAAGGCGGCAACAGTGTAGCAACGAAAGCTAAGTCCCGAAAATGGAGGCAAAATAAAAAGCAAAACAGAGAGGATCGGGAGCTGTACCACTTTAAGGGTTCATAGAGTTTCGTGGAAAAGTCTCTCTGTGTCAAGTCTTCACTTTTCATAGGTCAAATAACAAACAGATCCGATGACACTGATCTAAAGTCCTGGCAGGCTGAGGAAAATACCGAGGGAGGACGAATGGAAAGATAGCGATAGAGGAGAGGACACCGGGGCGGGGGTGGAGGGGAAGGAGAGGGTGGGAAACAGGATATATAAAATAGAAGTGCAGAAAGAAGACGGAGATTTTGATGAATGACAGCTTGGATGAGAGAGGAGGAGAGTATGAGGGGGGAGACACAAAAGAAATGAGAGAAGGTGGAAGAAGAAATTAGGAGAAGTTAAGAGTTTACAGAAGCTGTTTTTTTAGATCTGTTTTACAATTTTTTGGGGAAAAGCCACCAGACCTACAGTATTCATGGGTCCTCACATTTGTAAAATATCGCATATATGGTTGTAAATATTCCTACTAATGTATATGTCTGAGTGAGAGGCAAAGGTCAAGCTGGGTATCAGTTTACAACAGCTGAGAGGGGCTTTATTTAAATGTTGGTGGGGGTCATTAACCAGCATTAATATACAGTATAGGTGTAAGGGGTGGGGGTCCTTAAATGTCAGAGAGCTACGAACTCTTTGAAACAAAACAGGAAATAGCAGGGCTTATGGGAAATGTGGTCTAAATGTAAGCGGAATAAAAATTAGGTAAGATTTTCTCAGCAATTCTGTTTTGCACTTCAATGAAGTTGGTTGATTTTTAAGAAAGAAATGGGCAAAACTGGTGCAGCAAAGTCTGAGATATCCCACATTTAATTCCCTATCATGGGTCAAGTGCCTAAAAACACTGGATCCTACAATTCCCATAATGCAATGTGGTAATGCCTTTCATTTTCTGCCTCGTAAACTACTTCTTTCAAACTCTACAACTTCAGAAAAGCAGTGTTCCTGTTCAAGCCATTTAGTATCTGAGTCTAAACCGTGTTAAATGTGTGGAGTCCCTTAATCTAACAACCGGACTCAAGATTAAAAGTCTTATTTTGCTCGTGACTCTTCAAACACTGTTGTTAATCTGTCCTTTATCTCCTATCTCCAGATTAAGATTGCCACTATGGGCGACATCAAAAGCCGCTGGCAGCAGTGGTCTGAGGAGCACATGGTGGGTCAGAAGCTCAACCCCTTCAGCGAGGAGTTCGACCAAGAGTACGCCATGAACCAGCGCCTCCGCAAGGGCGACAGCGGCTACGGCAGACCCAAAGACGGCTCCAAGACTGCCGAGAGGGGCGACAGGGCCCAGAAACACATCCACAGGGAGATGGAGGAGATGGTGTGGATTATCAGAGACATGGGCATTACGGATAAGGAAGGGAGAACCATCATTTCCTTCGGCCGCCTCTTCGACCGTTACGTGAAGATCTCAGATAAGGTGGTGGGCATCCTGCTGCGCTGCCGCAAACATAAAATGGTGGACTTTGAAGGGGAGATGCTGTGGAAAGGACAAGATGATGATATTATCATTACGCTGAGAGACTGAGGACGTACACACACACACAGCTGCAAACACACCTACAAGTATCACACATCAGCTCATCTAGAGGAACAGTACGAACTACGCTAATATAGAAAACTAAGAAAAATGGAGGAATATTTATGGAAGCCCATTTACGCCAATGTGATTTTAAAAAAAATCATTATAATGAGAAACTCTCAACATACTGACTTAATAACTCAAATATAATGATTTAGTATCTCAAAAATAATGACTTATGACTTATTAGTATCTCATTATTTCACTTTAATATATTACTTTGAGAAACGTTCACATTATTTTGACTTACAGGATCATTTTTTTTAAATCACATTTGCAGAAATGGGCCAAACATTTGAAAGAGATAAAAAAAAAAAAAATAATAATTTGATTATCATTTTCAAAGCAATACAAACACACATTGGAAGAAAAAAAGGATGGTTATTCTTTACTGGCAATAAAGACAAATTATTGAAACTTTAATGTAGCCTCCATAAATTATCAGCTGACACATATAACACACAAACACACACACAAACACTCACCACACTCATTAGTACCTCTCATATACCTGATAGGATATCCGGTGGAGGGGAAGCTATCTTCAGCACGCTAAACACGCTTGGCTCGCTACTTGTGCTTCATGCGAGAAGCCTTGAGAATCTGCTGTCATGGCAGTCATACGAGAAAGCTTTATCAGACTCTGGCTGAAGAAACTTACAGCTGATTTCATCTCATAATTAACTGACAGACATGAGAGACTCGTTGTTTTTCCATCTTAACTCTTAAATAGGCAACGTGCACCAGGAGATACAGACTCTTTAACACCCTGTTGTTTGTGGTAGGCCTGTACTTTGATAGAAATGAGCAAACTAGTGTTAATGACCAGTGAAATCAAGAATATATCACTTCTCATTCAATTGTTTATGACCATTTTTATACCTTATACCTTAATAGGGGCAACACGGTGGAGATACAACTCATAAAATCCCCAATATATTAAAAATAGGGTTTTAAAACTATATTTGTGGTGCAAATGAGATAACTAGTAACCTCACATTATCTTTCACTCCTGCCTGTTTAAGAGTTAAGCTAATTATGTTGAAAAAAGCAGAATATGGTGACGTTTTGGTGTTTTTAGATCGACTTTAAAGGCAAGTAGATATAAAAATAGACAAAAAGTCACAACAAGAATTACAGAGATATATATGACCAAAGTTATTTTGCCAGCAGAGCTTAAAGAAATTTGACTGAATAAAGCTGAAGAGCAGTTTGAAACATTACAACAGCAGCAACGACACAGATTAATAATATAAGTAGTCTAAATGATGACGCTACATAAGCATCCATTGGATTTTTCTTTTTTTACATTTTTGTTGTATGTGCATTTTTTCATCTACTATATGAATACATTTCTTTTCTTTTCTTTTTTTTTAAAATCACATGTTGCTCATACTTTTAAATAGATAAAAGGGTGTGTGTAGAGGTAAACACCAGCTGTTGCAAACAAAAGCAGATTGAGCCGGTCACAGCTGCTCTCAGTGGACTGATAGATGAGGCTGCCTGATTTTAAAACAGAGAAGCTTTGTAAAAAACTGTGTGTGATCAACGCTCACATTGTATTATTTTAGTCTGTAAAGGAAAACAGTAATAGCAAGAAGCTTCAGCAAAGTAATAACTCTTTTCTGTTAAATATATGGGTAGAAGTGAAGTAAATCATTGTTATTTTATCCTCATTTTAACATTTAGGAAAGAATTGAGTGTTTTAAATGAAACTTAGAGATGCTTGATGAATTAATTTTCCTCTTTCAAAGTGAAAGCATGCCGTCTTCTTACAGAAGGACAAATTTTGTAAATGTTGTTACAAAAAGTGTGCAGGTCGGTGTATCGTGCACACATTAGAGTATTGTAAATATGTGTAAGGGTTTAGTCATTAGACAATTTTACAGGTTTGCTGAAAGAGTTTTGTCAATAAAGACTGAATTTTAATAGCTGATATCGTGTTTTGTTTTGTTTTTTATTGAACTGTTTTGTAGGGTGCTGATATTTAGCAGACCTCTTTGTTTAAGGAGAGCTGCTACTTCATGATGCCAATAGTATCTGCCCACTGCCCAGTCATTTTACGATACTGCTAGCCTCTCGAATATGTCGCTGCTGTAGCTCTGTCCAACATTTTAAAGCAGTCATGGTTGGTTGTTTAGGCTGCACTACATTTTGATGGATTTATATGTTTATAGCAGCAGTAAAACAATGGAACCGAACAGCCAAATGCACCAGAGTTTGTTTTAACTACGCCAAACCAAACCAGCCTGTTTAGCCACAATCATCCTGCAGCATCATCAGCACTGAGCTTAAATGCTACTTTTCCCACTTTTTTTACATGCTACTTAAGTAAGTGCACACCTTGTCAGTCATAAGACAAGTTGCTCAGATATGCCTCATATGTCTCGAGATGTTTATTAGCCACACTAGCAGCTCTTGGAATAGCAGTGTTGGTTGATTCACCCCCTGTGATGATTCATGTGTGGGCGTGGTTAACTTCCCTCTGATTGCACTAACTCAGGGCAGCTGGGCTCGGTGCCTTGTAGCTTATATGTGATTGACGTGTGACCAGAAAAGAGAAGAGTAGAGTAATAAATGTGTGGCCTTCCTGTTCAAGCAGCGGAGAGCCTCTGTGTTTTTATTTTTAAAACTTTTTTCTCGTACATTTTCGACTTTAATCTCAGAAATTCAAGTTTTTTTCTCTAAATATTACCCCCTCCCCACCCCCACCCCATTTTTCTTTTTAGATATGTTTAGATTAATTAAAACTTACTTACCATTTTTAGGTTTGCAGTGATGATAAAACATGTAAACAATATGAGAAATTCTGCAATAAAACTCACTTTTCAATTAATTTATTGTATGATTAAAACATAAACATTTTTAATTAAGAAATTCTACTCAGTGAATCATAATATTACAATGTATAATATATGTCAGTTAATCTAGTAGCTATATATTACAATGCCAAAAAGTTAGTTTTTTGACTGTAGACTGTATACGCTGAAGTGAAGTGATGAAGTCCAGACATATCAGGCCATCTATTCTTATATACTGTAGGAACACATCTGAAAGTACAAACACGTGTTTAACAATACACTATGATGTACACCGGTGCAATAAAAGATGTAAGGCAGGTTATTTATTGTTGAACTTTTAGTTTTATGTTTCTACTTTGTTGGCTTAATATACTTTAGCTTCTTGGATGAAGTCCTCATTTACTTATGTCACTGTTGTTATAATAAATTATGAGCTATTCCCTCTGAAAAGTCTACAGGGTTGCACTCTTGCCAGAAGTCCTTTGGGACGTCTGCAGGAGTTCATGCCAGAGCCCTTTTGCACTTGCTGATTCTGCAGTGAGACAGACTTAAGCCCATGTGGACTCTGTGGCTGTCAGTCCAGACACTGCTGATGAATGATGGAGCTTTTTTTTCTCTCCGCTTTTCTTTCTCATCTCCTGCCATGACTGCATCCTCCTCTGCTACCGGGAGGTAGCCTGGAAGAGACAAGGGAAATAGAGGCTGTTTGGGACTTTGTTTACACTAAACAGCCTTCAGGACTTCATAGTGCTTAGAACTGTGTGCCAGCACTGACACCAGCACAGGGACTACAGCTATGTCTGGTGTTTATTGTGCATTGTCCCTGTCTCCAAATAAACAATACAGATAAAAATAGAGTTTGCTGTTCTTACCCCTCATATTTGAAAGGCCATTTTAGGGCTGTGGTATCTAAACTAAGTCATACGAGGTGTCTTCTGTCTACATCAGAACTATCATCACAGCTACTCTGATGTGGAAAGTTAAGGCTACACATCATCTACACAGCAGATATTGTTCATCTTTAAGTTATATTTCTTTTCTTTCTTCTTTTAACCTTCGTGTCGTCCTCCCGGGTCAAATTGACCCCGTCTGTTTTGACTGTTCCTTCCTTCTGTCCTTCCTTCCTCCCTCCCTCCTTCTTTCCATCCCTCCTTCCTTCCTTCTTACCTTACTCCCTTCCTTTTTTCTTCTGTCCTTCCTTCCTCCCTTGCTCTTTTCCTTTCTCCCTCTCTCCTTTCCTCTGTCCTTCCTTCCTTCCTTCCTATCCTCCCTCCCTTCCTTCCGTCTGTCCTTCCTCCCTCCCTCCTTCTCTCTTTCTTTCCTTCCCTCCTTCCTTCCTTCCTTCGTCCCTTCTTTCCTCTGTCCTTCTTTCCTTCCTTCCTCCCTACCTCTTTTCCTTTCTCCCTCCCTCCTTCCCTGTCCTTCCTTCCCTCCTATCCTCCCTCCCTCCTCCCTTCCTTCCGTCTGTCCTTCCTTCCTTCGTCCCTTCTT